>NC_038254.2:18128714-18430886 GCF_000004515.6 Glycine max
GATCAATGTGTGGTTGCAGATTATTTTGTGAACCTTTTTCAGGGCCAAGCAACTAATTATGAGCCTATTATTAGTTGTGTTCAGGAGTGTATTTCGGAGGAGAAAAATCTAAACCTAATAGATCCACTCTTGGAGGAGGAACTTAAAGAAGCTTTATTTGCTATGGATATGGACAAATTCCTAGGTGCTTATGGGTTAAATTCGATGTTCTATCAGAGATTTTGGAATCTTTGTGCGAAGGATGTTTTCCTAGCATGCTCTTAGTGGCTGGATACTGGTGAGTTCTGATGCAATCCTACCCCCCAAGGGTATTGGATAGAAGACTACAAGAGGATTGGGCTAGAACTACTAAAGAATGCCCTAGGGTTCTCATGAACCTTAGGGTAGATTTTTGAGCCCATGGGTCAAGGTTGGATCCACTTTTTTTTGTAAATATTAGAATGGGTTTTTCCTTTTTTTGGGCCTTGTATTTTGGTCATTCTAGTAGTATAGGATTTTAGCCTTGTATTTCAGGGCATTTTGAGTAGTCTTTGTAGTAAGGACTTTTTTTTTGTATTTTCATGTATTTTGTCAAGGAGGCGAGCTTAGTTTTTAGATGGGTGTGTGTAGCTAAGCTCTAGCTTCTCAAGGAAGCTTCTCAAAGAAGCTTCTCAAGGAAGTTTTCTTAAAAAAGCTTTTCAAGGAAGCTACCTAGTTTATAAATAGAAGCATGTGTAACACTTGTTGTAACTTTGATGAATGAGAGTCTTATGAGACACAACTCAAAGTTCAACTTCTCTCCCTTTTTCTTCCTTCAATTTCGTGCTCCCCCCTCTCTCTTTCTCTCCCTCTTTCTTTTTCTCCATTGAAGCATCCTCTCCAAGCTTCTTATCCAAGGCTCATCTTGGTGGTGAAGCTCCTTCTTCCATGGCTTATTCCCTAGTGGATGGCGCCTCCTCTCACCTCTTCTCCTTTGTCTTCCGCTGCATCTCCATGGTGAAAAGTCACCATTAAAGGACCTCATTGAAGCTCAAGATCCAGCCTCCATAGAAGCCCCACAAGCAAGCTTCCATCAAGTTCCCTTCCAAAGTTAATGATACAAACATAGCCTTTATTGCGAAATGTAACAAACCTTCTTCAATGAAGGATTTAAGGCCAATATCTCTCCGTAAGGTAGTTTATAAAATCCCCTCTAAAACATTGACAAACAGGCTAAGGGGAGTTATTTCTAAATGTGTCGATCAAGAGTAGTCAACCTGTGTGGATGGTAGGTCAATCCTAGATAATGTCCTTATAACTACAAAGATCATTCATTACCATAAAAGCAAGTCTAAAGGAGGTAGAGGTGAAGTTGCCCTCAAGATTAATATTAGCAAAGCTTACAATATCATGAATTGGAGATTCCTAGAGGTAATCATGTGCAAGAAAAGCTTTTGACATCAATGGATTAAGTGGATCATGCTCTGTGTCAAAATTGTTTCATATTCAGTTTTGGTTAATCATGAGAAAGTGAGGCCTATCTAGGAGAACCCCTTTCACTTTTTTTGTTTATTCTCTATGATCATGACCTTACTTCTCTAATTAAGAGAGTTGGATGAAGAAGAGAGCTTCATGGTGTGCATATTTGTAGAGGAGCACCCTCAATAACTCACATTTTGTTCTTTAATAAGATTTCTATGGTTGGGAGGGAAATCCTTCTCAAAGTAGTAGCTCAAACGATTCCTTCATACACTAAGTGTTTATCCGTTTCCACCATCTATGTGTGAGGAATAACAACACATGCTCAATTCCTATTGGTGGGTTTGATGAGGAATGAAAGTAAGGGCATAAATTGGATGGTTTGGGAGAGGATGATGGTCAAGAAAGTAGCTGGCAGGTTGGCTTCAAGTACCTCAATGCCTCAAACTTAGCAATGCTCGAAAAACAAGGTTGGATTTTTCTAACAGAACCAAACACACTTGCCTCTCACATTTTCAAATCTAAATATTTCCCACAAGTGGAACTTATGGATGTAGTGGTAAGAAACAACTCGTCCTTTGTATGGCACAATATTTGGTCTTCTCAGGTATTAAGGAAGGAGTTTGATGGAGGATTGGAGAGGGTTCATGAATTAATATATGGACATAATCTTGGCTGAGATGTAGGGATAATCCAAGCCTTGTGACTGAACCAATTTCTGAGCTTGTTGATGTGAAAGTGCAGAATTTGATGCTTCCTAGTGTTAAGATGTGGAATCAAGAACTTATCAGAGATCTCCTTGAGTAGGAGGATGTGGAATTTGTTCTTAATACTCACTCCACTGTATGATGCTATTGAGACAGATGCTAGTAGATTTGGACTACTGAGAGCAGTGGTTACTACTTAGTTAAATTGGCCTACCGGCCTACCATATCATAATGGAAATAATAGTAGATTGTTCTGATATGGAGGTGCTTGGCTTTTGATCATTGATTTGGAATCTTAAAATACTGCCTAGAGTCAAGGTTTTCTTATGGAGACTTGGTAGGAACAATCTTCCAAATCGAATGAGGCTAAAGGAAAATTAATGGGTCTGTCCAACATCGTGTGTTAAAGGTTTACAAGTTATGGAAAAATTATGGCACATTTCCTTTATTTGTGAATCAAGTGAACAAGTCTAGAGGGATATTGGCTTATGGAGTCACATTGCAGATCTACCCCTCCGCTTTGATAGCTTCCAGAGGCTTTCATTCATGTGCTTGAGTATCCAGATTCCCATCATCATGGCTTGTTTGGGATGATGCTCTGGAGTTTGTGGAGAAGCCGCAACCAATGCCTTTAGGAAGGTCAGACATCAATGTCAGAGGCACCACATTACAAGCCAAACACGCACTAGCTGACTCAAAAGTAGCTAGAACTTTGTCAAGCAACTCAGATTCTATGTCTGAAAATAGTCATGTGCCTCGTTGAGGAAAATTGAGCTTGGGTTATTCAAGTGCAATATTGATGTAGCCTGGGATTTGGTGAATTCGTTCCTTTAATTCTCTTCATAATTCTTGTTTTGTGATATCTGAAATAAGGTGTTTTAGATCCTTATAGAGGGGTTCTATAAGGGAGTTTTACTTTCTTTTCTTGAAGGGTTCAAGTTAGATACATGTGTTTTATATTTCTTTCATGTGCAGTGTGCTTGTATACGTTGAAATTCATAGTGGAAGGTTTGAGTCAAGTTGTCAGATCAATTTGGATGTAGGTCCGAGCAACTGAACTAGTATAAATTAGATTGTGCCATTGATATTTCTTACCCTTTATCTTTTATTTTAGTAGTTTAGAATATGTGATTGAATCTTTGTTCAATTGATCTTGATTTCTAAATCTGTAAAGGTTTTTCAATTGTTTTTTGATCTATTACTTTGATTGATTGACTCTTAAAATTGATCCCAAAGATTAAAAATGAATATAAAAATTTACAAAAACAAAATTCACAAAACTCAAACTTATATGAACCAAAAGCATATTTAAACCAAATATTTATAAAAAATAAACTATTTAAATAAGGCCTTAGCACCTTTAAACTTGGAGGGATTTTCTTCCTGTATCTAGCATTTTTCCAATACACCCTAAGAAGAAAAAAATCAAAAGCATCCTTACTTATAACCACATACGGATTGACAATGTAACACTCTCTATTCAGACATACATATAAATAAGAAAAACATATAAAAATGCGGAATTAACTAAAATGATTTTATTCAATTAATATAAAGGAACTCATGTGAGTAAAAAGGTTACATTCGCTTTAATATTACCAAATAAAACTTATTAAAAACATATCCGGTTTAGAATAAGGCTGTCAAAGTTTACAAAAGAAATTTTGTTGAATTAGTGAGGTAAAATAAAATAAAATAGCATCATACAATTAAAATCAAAACTCATCCCCAATGTCATATCCTATTAGAACATTGTGTTCTAGCGTCATCTAACACGAGATTCTTTAAAGTCATCCACCTAGTTATCTGCTTCCACGAACACAAGGTTTGAAATCATCACAAGATCCAAACACAAATAGCACACAGGGAGTGAGTTATCACATTACACATGAACCACACACTTGAGTCAAGACGTAATAACACTCATCAATTTCATAATAAACAATTAGCAAGCGTTATGCAATAATTATATTAAGACTCAAGCCTATATGCAATGTGGTACCATGTCAGTGAAAAATCACATTGGGGCGCTTAGGAGTACATAACAAGACACACCACACAATGGGTATGCCAGGTCTCTCTCACCAAGTAAAATCATAAGGTGAACAGTCAGAGTCCCTTTGTTTTGCGAGAATGTTCCAACCATATGAGATCAACATAGTCTTAAAGGAACACTCAAACCGAGTGTCTTCACCCCCAATGCCTACACTCCGAAGAATCTGTTAAGGTCTCACCTTCCTGATTCAGGTTCAACCCCTAAAATAATTTTTGCACCCAGACACTGCTTATGAATTATACAATACCCACGATCCCACACTCGTGTTTTAAACAAGTTTAACATATTGCGCTACAATTTAACACTTTAGGTTCCTAACTAGGAGTCCTACATTTTCCTTTTAACACTATGCATAAATATTTTTCTCAAGGTAAACACCAGTCGAGTTATTGAATAATTCACAGCTCACAATACAAGTATTGTCATATCAAGTGTTAATCACACGCTTATTCATAACCAAATCTCATGTTCATAATTTAACATCTCATAATGTCACAATCCACCATCAAATGTTTATGTGTATCTCACAAATTAACACTTGTTCAACTTTGCACTTATACTCAATCTCAATAACATTATTATGATCTCAATGCAACATGTTATTTCACAATTCATCACATATTCAATTTATCACTTACACACATTTCAATCACAATTTCATGATCACAATATAAAAATCTTGCAATTATAATCATACTTGAAGAATTATAATACAATAAACCCCAATTTGATCTCCTAAAGTTCCCTACACATGTTCATTGTAACCCCAATTGCGATAAAGTCATCCCTTACCTCTATGCGGGCTTACGTGTGTAGTCCGACAGTGATAATGGTGTCTCTAGCAATTCCCTAAGATTTCTCAAGCTTTTCTTCTATTTGCTCTATTAGGGTTTTCAAGTATTAGAGAGAAGGGAAAGAGATTATAGCCTCCATTTTATTGTCAACATGCAAGACTAATTTCTCTCTTCAAAAACATTATTTCACAAATTCCAACGGTGAGAATATGTGAAAATGGGTTCCAAAGGTGGTGTTCAAATTTCACGACGATCCTTTGATTGACGAGTCTGAGATTATAGTTTTACTAGGACAAATTTTGGATGTTTGCAAGAAAAGAAAAAGCTCAATGCAAGGGACATTTTTTCCACCACAAATATTATCCTGAAAATCCCAATGGTGGGTGTGTGCGAAAATAAGTTCCAAACCAAGCATTCAAATTTCACAATAATCCAGTAGTTAAAAAGTTCGGGATTGTCGTTTTACTAAGACAGGTTTGAGTGTATACGGAGATAAGAGAGAGTTTTGAAAAAAAAAAATGGATTTGAGAGGAATAAAGAGCACAGAGACATGTCGTAAATGTAATTAGTAACCTATTATGATCTTTTATTTATTCTATTTTTCTTTATTTATTTATTTTATAAAAATGATCTCTATTTTATTTCATATGAATAAATAAAATATTCTTTTTATTTTTCTTTAAATCATTATTTTAATTAATAAAGTTATTTCTCCTTATTTATTTAATTATAAAAACCATATCATTTTTCTAAAACTCTATTTATTTTTAAATGAAAATCTTTTTTAATTTATTTCACAAAAAATGGGATGTTACAGACAATTCGTATGTTTCATAATTATATTAAAAGTATATTTTATGAAATAATTTAAAACTAATGGCACATGCATGTCTCGAACTTGTAACTTTCACATCATTAACACGAAACTTTATATTATGTATGTAAAAAAATATATTATTAGATTAAAATTAATTGTTACAAAATTTATTATGTAAACTTATATGCATAATAAATATACATTAGAAATTTTAATGTTATATATAGCGACGTTAATTATTTTTTAACATAATTGATTTATTAACTCAGTTGATTAGAGCGTCGTGCTAATAACCTGATAATCACATGTTCTAATAAGGGTTCCTTATCTTAAGGGATAGAATAAAAGATAGTTGATTAAGTTTTTATTTCCTTAGTTTTTTTAGTCTCAATTATTTTTGACAAATTTTAGTCCTCTTGTTAATTTTCCATAAGCATTTTTAATCCCTTATTTATTTTATATTTGGGACTAATTTTGAGCAATAAAAGTTAATGGACTAAAAAATGAACAATTTTATTTAAAGGAACTAAAAATATTGACAGAAAATTAATGAAAAATTAAAAATTGACACTTTTTTTAGAAACTAGAAATTAAAATATGAAAAATTTAAAGAATAAAAACTTAACTAATACAATAAACAATAATGGTTATTCTCATTTTAGATACCTTTTAGATTACAAGCCTAACGATAGGTACTTTATGCTAGTATATGGTATATGATGAAGCATAGTAGTGGATGAGGCTCAAAATGGGTTCTCATTTTAGATAACCTTTTAGATTACCAACTAAATGATAGGTATTTTTTATGCTAGAATGTGTATGGTATAGGATGAAGCATAATACTGGAAGAGGCTAAAAATGGGTTCTCATTTTGGATACCTCTTGAGGTAACAAGCCAAATAATAGATATTTATATAGTTGTGTGTGTATGTTATGGATTTCGGCAGTGGGAGCCAAGTTTAGTAGGGAGAGAGAGAGAGAGAGAGTAGGTGATTGGTTGATGGTGATGATATTAATAAAACTTGACATCTGTAAGTGGGACTATTGATTGAGTAGCTTAAGAGCATAGGATGCTGGGGAGACAAAGCAAGTGCCGAAGGGAAAATGTAATCAAGTGAGAGTGAGCCAAAATGGTGGATGGTAGCTATGTCCGGTTCAACAGAAAAGGACTTGTGACTCAAGTCAAGTTCAGCGTAACAAACTTCATTACATTATTGGGCTCGGGCCCATTTATGCAATGGCACTCTCAAGCGAGCGCTGTTGTTTGAGGTGGTGGGATGATAGGACGCCGTTCTATTTGAACTAGGTCAATTCAATTGCAAATTGGTTTAATATACCATTAGGTATCTGAATTATTTAGAAATTTTTAATTAGGTCTTCAAACCAAAAAAATTATTTTATATTTATGAATTTTATAATTGAGTCCTGGAATTAATAAAATTATCACAAATTATTATTATTTTTTGACAATTTCGGTCAGACATAAATTAATTTTAGATTCAACTAATTTTTTATAAGATTAAAATTTCTTTTTGGTAATCACAGTAAACAACCTTTGAATTTTCAGTGAGATTCCGAGGTATTTTCACATGTTTTGATATTTTGGATTAGCTATAATATTAATTCTCAATTCAAAATTTAGTCACATTTAAATTGATATTTTTTGATAATTTCAAGCCGTCATAGATTAACTAGGATTCAATTAATTGTTGGCTTAAATGTAATTTTAGTTTTTTTTTTTTTAAAATCCATAATTTTAGTTCTCTTATTTTAAAATAAGATATTTAGTCATTATATTTTTTAAAATTCATCATTTTAGTCATCCTATTTTAAAATAAAGACATTAGATTATAAATTCAAATTGTCCCCTTAGTCTTTTAGCTTTGTAAAATCTACAATTGTGATCCTTCTATCAAATTCGAAAAACATTGATTAAAATGAAATTAGCCTGATATGACCCAAATTTAATAAAGTGACACTAAATTATTTGTTTAATTTATGTCATAGTCAACTTTCATATTTTAACCGTCGACACTTTCAGATAGAAGGATCAAATTTTACAAAAGTAAGAGACTAAATGTCTTTATTTTAAAATAAGGAGATTAAAATGGTAGATTTTAAAAAATAGGGAGACTAAATTTCTCTATTTCAAAATAAGGAATCAAAATTGTGAATTTTAAAAAATAAGAGTACCAAAATTGCATTTAAGTCTTCATTTTTTTAATAAGATTAAAATTTCTTTTAAGTATCATAATTAGGGCCTTTGACTCTCCAGTTGGATCCTAAGATATTTCCACAAGTTTCGGTCCATTAGGTTGATTATAAGATTAATTCTCTATTTAGGACTTAGTCATACTTAGAACTCCTTGCTCCTACCTAAGAGTGTATTTTGTAGGAAGAAAATTCAAATTTTCTCTTGAGTGTGTGTTTCCAACTAAGTCACTCATTGGGTATAAAATTAAAATTCAATTACAATATTTTTATTTTAAAAATTTGACTAGATATTGAGTTTAATGACTTTGCTATAGAAATGGTCAAAACTAATTTTACATTATCATTTAATAATAAATTATCATTTATTTAAGATAGTTATTTTAAAAAGTAAATAAATTTATTATACATAATAAATTATGATTGAATGAGTGTATAATTTTATCAGAACTATTTTAGATTGTTGATGCATAATTTTTTTTTCTTAAAAAAATTCAACAGTCTCCTAAAAAAAATCAACAAGTTGTTGAATCTAGTCATTTATTTCCTTTTCTCAAAAAATTTCAACAAGTTTCCTAAAAACAAAATCAACGAGTTCTTGAATCTAGTTATGTATTAAACCTTACAAATACGTCCCATGCATTTTATAGGTGAACCAAACCGATAGTATTGTGGTCCACACGTAGCCAAGTGAGGTTGATAATTAATGCAGCTACTAGAGACCCGTCCCATGACACATGTATGATGTATTATGTACCCTTCACACCCTCCCTAGAACACTGTGTACCTTTGTTCACGTGGGCCTTACTTCCTTGCCTTCCATTTCATGTCATGCATTGCTTATTGGTTGATCTAATCTCAATCTCATCATCATCACTGCCGTCTTGGCTCTCTCTATCATTCTCTCTCTCTGAACCCTTCAGTGAGACACAACACACAAGCCATAGTCCATTGGTAATGGTTAATTAGTTAGTGAGTGAAAAATGAAGTTTGGTTTGGACTTTGTTGGAGTTTGGACACCACTTTGGTTTTTGTTTGGTGGAAGCTTCATAACTTATGCCAGCTAATCTCATTCGCCCCATTAAATTATTCTTTTGCTGAAAAGTCGTTTCTGTTTTCTTTTTGTGCTTTTCCTTCTTCCTAATTATTTTAAGAAACTCTGTCTCTGTCTGCTTCAATCCACTTTGGCCCTCACTGGAAAAGTAGTAGTAGTGGTACTTAAACGCCATTAAAAGTTATGTGATCTTTGGAAGTATGATACAGGTGGTGTGAGTGTGATCTATCTATCTTGTATCTACAACCCCTGGACTTTTGATTACTCTTGTTTTCTTGCTTTGTTTTTGATGATTGGGCTTATCATATAGGACTTAGGAGTTTGGACAAAGTACAAAAAGCAGATAAAATGATGCCCTTACTGTGGAAAGGTGAGTGAGGTGGGAACTGAAGTTAAAAAGAGAATCTGAAAGTGAGTGCTCTCTCACTCTCACACCACATGCACATGTCCCTCTTATGCCTTTACTCATCATTTGCTGCAATTTTTCTAAGTCTTTTTTTTTGTCCCATTGTGGCCATTTTTTCCCCCACTTGCCATTTCCATTGAGATCCACAGAATGATTATTTTCCTCACTGCTGCTGCTTTTCAGGACATGCCTCTGTCTTTGGGGGTTATATAGGGTTTTTGGCTGAGTAGCAATTTGTTGTTGTTGCAACCAATTTTTGAAGAAAAGGTAAACCCATTTGTCCTTTAGGTTGTTTGAGACTAAAGATTGATTCTTTTTATTTATTATTGTTTTTCTTTCAAATTTATCTGATTTGTTGATTCCCCAATTTATATTTGTTCAAATTTGTGCTTTTGGTGTTATTGTGAATTGTCTTTATGTTGGTTCCTTGTATCTATGCAGAGTTTTTGTTTGTGTTTTGTTTATGCCTTTTCTTTCTGCTGTGTAAGCAGATGGGGGAGACAGCAGCTTCCAATCCTGCTTTGCAAGTGTCTGTTTCATTTGGTAGATTTGAGAATGATTCCTTGTCTTGGGAGAAATGGTCTGCTTTCTCACCAAACAAGTACTTGGAAGAAGTTGAGAAGTGCGCCACTCCTGGATCAGTTGCTCAAAAGAAAGCTTACTTTGAAGCTCATTACAAGAATGTTGCGGCTCGGAAAGCCGAATTGCTGGCTCAAGCGAAGCAGACGGAGAAAGATTCTCCTAGATCACAACATCAAAATGGGGAAGATCTGAGTTGTAACACTTGTTGGACTGATGCAGAATGTGATGATACTCAAGGTTCTAGGGAAGGGGTTAAGGTTAAGCAAGAAACCAATTCAATTGGTGAGATTGTTAGGACCGATGAGAGTAATTTGGAGGAGGATGTTGCAGTTTCAAGAGATTATCAAGGTTCATCTGTTGAAGGAGAGAAAGAGAATGAAGAACTAGAAAGCAGATCAGGTAGTTCCCAGATAGAGAAACTTGAAGAAGTTGTCTGCATTGAACAAGGGGAAAGTAAAGAAGAAAGTCGTAATGTTGAAGCTGAAGATGTTAAGGAAATTCCACACAATGTAAACAAAGAGCCTGCACAGGCTTCAGAAATTGAAGCAAAATATGTGGCATTGGATCATCCAAAGGTATCTAATTCATGTATTCAACAAATTTTGATCACTGGAAAATTTGAGTGGTTAAATAATAATTAACACCCCATAAAATTTGGCTATTTGGTTACCCATTATTCTATTTTTCACCTTATAGTTTGGACAGGTTACCCCTGTGAACAGAGAAAGCAATGCGACAAAGACGAAGAAAAAATCGATGCTATCCACATCTAAGCCTAAGGCATCCCAATTTTCCACCCCTAGAAGTTCAAATCCTACAACAACTCCCACCAAAACATTGGCATCTGCCTCTTCAACTAAAAGGGGAAATTCTCCATCAATATCTTGGAGGAAAATTACTTCCACAGCAGAGAACAGAAAAGTTCCAAATAAATCTTTGCACATGTCCCATAGTTTGGCTCCTAGCCAACCAGATCCTGCTCCACATACTACAATGAGGAAATCTTTGATTATGGAGAAAATGGGGGATAAGGACATAGTCAAACGAGCATTCAAGACTTTTCAGAACAATTTCAATCAGCGAAAAACTTCTGCTGAAAACAAATCTTTGGTAAAAGAAAAGGTGTTTGGAAAAGAATTGTTTATTGTTGATAAATGTTATATGTTCCAGTAGAAAATCACTTTCATTTGAGAATATTTGCCTATATCTTGAGCAGGTTCCTTCAGAGGTGACAGAGACAAGGAATCCAACATCCATAGCTTTGCGAAAGGAAAATGGACAGTAAGTTTTTGAATCTGAATTATTAATTCGTTTCTTAATTGCATCTATTTCATTTCCTCCATGTATTTTATGTAACTTTGTTTTTAATCCTTTTTCATATTCATAATTAATCTCAACTTGATTTTGAATATGGGCTCATGCTTAAAATAATCATCTGATTAGAGACCAAATTTTTGTTGGTTTACTGTGGGAGAATGTTAGTCAAGGAAACGATAGATAGATGCGAATAAATGAGGAAGCATAAACAGTTAAAAATTTCACGGATTGTATAACTGAAATAAGTCATGGTTTTACATTATTAAATTTAGTTATAGCTTGATTTGTCCAGTAATATGTGGATTACAGTTTAGCCATATATGACAGTACTGTGAAAACAGCCCTGGTTTTGTATTAAACTGGAACTTAAGTTATCCTACAACTATAAAATTGAGTTATTAACTTATGCCCCATCATTTTAACACCAATTACAGAAACATGCTATTTTCCAAGTTGCAATGCACTTTTACCAAAGGCTTTCTTCCCCCCTAATAGATAAAAGGGAAGCCTGGTGCTATAAAGCACCCACTATGTGTGGGGTCTGTAGAAGTTGAACCCACTATGTGAGTGTATATTATGCAGCCTTAACTTGCATTTGCTGGAGGCTGATTCTATGACTCGAACATGTGACGTTCAGGTCTCAAGGCAATAATTCCAACCATTATGCCACGGCTCCCCTTCCCCCATTTTCCATATCATAATTTATGATGTTGAAGTAAAGTATGTTTTTTATTTTTGGGTCTAAAGGAGGGTCCACGAAGATGGGCCCAGGGGAATTCTGCTGGAGTCCCCACAAGGAAGGGGGTGTGGACTGCATTGCTTGATTTGAACCTATGCACTCTTCTTGCATGTCACGTGACTCACTCAACTGAGCTATGTCAACCGGACTATTTAAGTAAAAACTTTGAGTCTTTGATAATATAGTAAAAATATGGAACAAATTTAAACCGTGGTTGGAGAATTTTTTTAGTAGGGAAGGGAGAGAATTGGTTTCTGCGATTGAGGGAACATGAAAATCATCATCCATACTCATTCAAAAAAAAAAAACCCATACTCATTCAAGAAGAACATTGATTGTCACCCACCCTCCTTCCTTCCTTATCAGAACCTATACCATAAATTATATTTTGATGAATGTATAAGGAGTTCAATTGCCTGTAAGCTGATGCTGTTGATGTTATTATTAAATAGGTCACCTAAGGTTGACAGTATGGATAGAAAAAGTGCAAATGCTGTTCGAACTGCTTTTGGCCTAAAAAGTGACGTTAGAGCAGAGAAAGGAAAAGAGGTGTGTCCTGACTCTTGATGCATGTCTATACAATCCAGCACCTGATATCAAGGGTTCTCATGAGATTTTGAAACTACTGTTTTAGTTTTACTTTGCAAAATATGCTATTTCATGTTTTGTATTTTAATCAGTTTCCGAGAAAAATAGAAGAGAAACTTAACGCAAAAGAGGTAGAAAGAATGCATCTTCAATTGAAATCGAAGGTACTCTTTCCTTCTCTTGCCATCGCTTAAGTGTGTCTGCATATATTTTATAAGCATTGGATATAATTGTTTAAAGATAGCCAACTGATAATTCTATAGCATGGGTTATTATAAGTTATGAGCTCTTTGATGTTATTTAATATACATAAGTGGCATATCTTAACATTGTTTTCTTTTGACACAGGAGGAAAAGATAAAACATAATACCAAAGCCACACCCTTGGCAGCTTTCCACCGGTGTCAGAAAGCATCAAAAAGCCATCCGGAAAAGGTATGCTACTGTGCACTGTAAATTTTATCATTACCAGGTTAAAAGGTAGGGTGAAGACTAACTAGCAAATTTTTTCATATATGAATAGTAGTTAGTTAAACTTTATCTGGCAATTTTTTCTTTATGCTTAATACTTAAATTTTAATTGAATTCAATCAAAACTTGTGTTCTACTACTTAATAGTCTGGTGATTGTAGGAAAGTAAGGGAGCAATAGTGTAATCTGGCTGTCTTATTTTGCTCTATAAAGCAAACAAATTTTCTGCCAAATGAGAATAGTGATTCAGTAGTTGGTGGTTGGTCACTCAAGAGATAATGATGGAAGTTCATATGGTCCACATTCCACATTTTAATATCATTTCAAGGACTACACCTGTAGAATATTAAAGTTTTGTTTGGTAATATATTTTACCTTTCTATCAAGTTGTCTAATAATGCCATTATATTTTCTTAAATTCAGAACAACAAAAATTGTCTTTTCCCCCCTTGGTGGGGTCAGCTACTTAAATTAAACTATACCACTGTGTTACAAATAGAAAATCTAAAATCTAAAGGAGCATCTAAGAGGCACTGGAGATATTTTTCCATTCAGATTTAGATGAATAAATCATTTAGACTACAGATTATTTTCCATTCTAAAACTGTATTTATTATGTTCCATTACATGAGCTGTGGAACATAATACTACCTATGCTGCTTTGAGGATTTTTTGCAGTTATTCCTCTGGAGCCCCTTGAATTAAAATAATTAAGAGAGCTTCAAAATATCAATACAGTGCTATTTCAATATCAATAATTATATACAAATATACCTACCAGATGAAAAAAAAAAAATTAGCATAATGAGTGGAAAGTAAGCCTTGACAAAGGAAGCATTTTCTCTAATTCAAATTGTAGTTCACCAACCATGTTGTGTTAAATCTTTTTATCCTCTTTGGGAGAAGTCTGTGTTATATTAACTGTATTTTGTCTTGTCTACTCATGCAGGGGGATGCTAAGATTGATAAATGGAGGTAGCTTAAAATCAAGAGAAAGTGAGGTTCAATACGTCAGTGGGTGTGTAAGATCTATTTGTTCAGACTTCAGAGGAAATGTTTATGGCTACAACTCAAGTCACATTATGATATTTTAGTTTAGACTTTAGTCTGCAACAGGGTAAAAATTATCTAGTAATATAGGACTATAGGAGTATATGAACAATGTGAGAAGGAAGAGGAAGGAGTAAAGCATCAGTTACTGATAATAAAATTTCTTGTGAGAAATAATATTGTACAAGTATAATATGTCTAATATGAGAAATGCATGCATTTCTAATAATTGGTTGCATCATGTACATTCTATGAGATCTTTGTATTTATTTTGGGTGGGATCACGCGAGATACTACTCTTGGGACCCAGAGGGAACAGAAAATGGGGATACCCGATACCTACACAAGCAATAACTCTTGCACTTCACAATTCTGCACATTAGTTCCATCTGAGTTTAGTTTCAGGTGTTTTTTTTTTTTCTTGATTGATTTTATGGGTAAACTTAAAAGGGAAAATCTACTGCGTGGACTTATGAGTGTGCAGGTGTGTAGTATTGCTGGATGTACTAAAATGCAATAATGCATTAGAATTTATTTTATGAATATATAGACGATGTGTGGGTGGTTATGCCAAATTTACTGTTTCGTATAGAGTTGTTGACAGAAAATCTGATTTGGTGAGGTTGGTAGCAATCTGATTCGATTTCATGGTGCAAAAAGTAAAATAACAGTTTATGACATGATTTTCGTTGGCTCATGAAGTCAACTTTTGTTTTGCACTAGACTTGTTCTATTGTGACCTGTGACCTGTGATCTATGTGAAGTCAACTTTGGAATCTTATCTGAAAATTTTTAAATAAAATCTCATTTATCCAAAAATACAAATTACAAGAGTATATACAGCAGGAAATGGTAGAAGAATACGACCAAGTTCTAGTTGATGCTAGTGATGCTGACTACCCAAAAATTGCCTTGGGAGGTTTCCTCTTCTGATGCTCACGTGCAATCTCAGTGCAAGTTTGATCAACCATTCCCAGGAAATCCTTCACTATGACAAACAATTGAAGATTGTCTTCTGCAGTCTCTTTTGAGGCTCCTCCTTGATAGTATTGTGTTGTTTTCTTGATGAGCTGAAACACACTTGTTTGCTTGTCCCTCACTAATTTCAACTCATCCTCTGCATTTCCCAGAAAATGATCCATTTCTTTCACAAAATTTCCTCCATTTCCACACAAGGAAGCAAGTTCTCGAATTTCAACTAACCAGGTTGAGAGGGCCGAGATTGAACCAACTAAATTGTTATAATCTATTTGTGCTGCTTTCTTAACATTGGATAACTCAGAATTGATCCCTCCTACAATTGGCAATCCTAATGTTACATATTCCCTTTCTATCAGTTCATTTGAAGCAATGTTGTTCTCATAGTTTCCATTGCTGTTGCTGTTGCTCCTACTGCTGCTACTGCTCAGGCTGCCATTGCGGTTAAGAGAAACCCGTTTTCCCTCCAAACGGACTACCTCTTCAACCCCAAAGTGAAGTAATGTCGTTCTTCCATTGGTGGTCTTGACATCAGAGAGCTTCCTTAGAGAAGCCAAATTGAAAAAAGCTTGAGCATTACCTCTTGCAGTTCCTGCATTCATTCGATTTCCTGCCTTAAGCACTGCTTCAAGAAGCTTCACAAAGAGTCCTTTGCTTTTAAGCTCGTTACACCCCAGTTCAATGGTCTGCAGAGATTCCTTGATTTCTTGAATCTCTGAGTCATAGTTCAACCTGAATAGCATGGCATTCAAGCGCTTGAAAGCCGAGGGAACAGCTTTAAGGATGCTATAGAGGAATGATTCAGCTGCTGGAAGTCTTGCTGGGTCTCCTTTGTATTGAAGGATAAGAGATTGCTCTTCTTCTGTTGGGGAAACTCTAGCAAGCTTTTCAAGGGTATCTGCATTGAGGCCCTTACCATCAATGAGTGTATCAAGAATTTCGCCTTGTGAGACTGCAAGAGATTTCAAAACAATAGCAATGTTCTGTGATTTTCTAGGGTCAAGAAGAAATGTTTTTGCTGAAGAAGCTGAGCCATCCTTGCTGGGAATGGCTGAGTGACTCTTTCCTTTGGGAGATCTTCGGTTGGTTGCGACATAACCAAAGAGAGCTTCCATAAGATCTTGATCAACCCTGAAACATTGTATTCAAAAGCTTGGGATGATCAGTAAAATCTAAACTTGAATGATCAAAACATATACATTTATTTTACAAAATTTAACGCATGAGGATTACCTGAAAGAGCCACGATCGACTTTGTCCCAAACTATGGAGTGATCAGCATTATTACTATTCACCTTATCCCAATGCAAAGGCTTCAGCTTCACTTGATCATTGCTGGTTTCTGGCATGCCTTTCCCTGAAGAGTTTCTTTGCTTAATAGCTGTCATTTCAATTGGAGCAGGTGGTGGTTTTGATGATGCTGGAGGAGGAGGAGGTGGTGCTGGACTCCTTCTAACTGAGATTGGGAGAGGGGGAGGCGACGGTGCAGGAGTATTCCTTTTCGGAATTGCTGCAAAAGAAGCAGAGGATGATGGAGTTGAGGGTGAAATTGGAGGGGGTGGAGTTGATGGTTGAGTTGGAGAATCTGGTTTCTGAACATCCTTGATAACAATCCCAGCTGATGCAGGAAGACTTGAAGGAGTAGGAGATGGAAGCGGCGAAAATCTATATGGCTCATCCTCTTCTGGAGATACATTCAAGTGAGAAGTTGAAGATTTTCCTCTAAGCAGAGGAACCACTTGGATGGACTTGGATTTCTTCACTTGATTTTCATCATGACCATGTTCTGCTTTTTCTTTGTTTCTAGGACTACTCACAACCTCCTTATGTAGAAGATCCTTGTTAGAGTTCTTCCCTTCAAGCTTTCTCCAATAAATCACATCCAAACCATCCTCATCAACGATCAACCCCCTCACATTCCCATCAATTCTCTCAAACACATTTCCCTGAGGCACAACTCGGGTATCTCCATCAGCAGTTGCAGTGTTACTTCTTGTCTCCTCTCTCCTTCTCCTTCTCTTCCTCAAGCACCTTTGAACCAAAAAGAAAATTAAACCACAAACAACTATGGTGCTGGCCGCAGTTGCAGCCACCGCGGTCGCTATGTTATGGTTCAATGAACCGTGGCTAGGTGCTACGTTAGCGGTTGGAAGTGGCGGTGGTTGTTGTGGCTGTGGTGGTGGCGGCAAAGGTTGTTGTGTTGCTGAAGTTCCATTTGGATAGAAAGTTTCAATGTTTTGAGGAGGAGAATTGCTGGTTTGGCAATGACAATATGGTGTTATTGACAAACTGTGCAAAAGTAAAACAAAAACAAGGCTCATAAAAGGCCATGATTGAAGCATCATCGTGTTCAAAGCCGTGAGAAAAGTAGAACAAACGAGGATTCTAAAAACAAATATGCTCTTCTGCTTTTTCTGTTCATTGAAAAGTGGTAACTGCAAGTTCTTTTGTTGTTCTTCTTTGTCTTAAGCTACTTAGTTTTGTTTGTTGGCTGCAGTTTCAAAACAGTGGAAGAAGCGGTTAATTCTTGGGTTGGCCTTCCGGGAATTGCAGTTGAGGGTTGATTTGGTACTTTCATTGGAAGAGTCGTTGTTGGTGTTGGTGTTGTGAGTCATAATAAATGGGACATGCAATGCAGCTGGGTCGATAGGGAAAGGTTTTACTTTGTCAAACTTGAAGTCAACAACAGCAACTTACACGTATGAAGTCGTGCTATCATTGATTCAATGCGTTTTGTTTTAGCCAAGAATTTGTCGTACGGTCTTCACCACTTTGACTTGGTTGTGATGTGTAGCTTAAGAACTAACAACTCCTATTAAACTATAGATTATGGGGGGCAGGGGGGTTTAAAATAGGCAGAAGGGAACCAATTCCATTATGGGACTTTTTGGAACAAAAAAATTGGTTGTGATTTAATAGTTCCTCGTGGAGCCATGGAGAGTATTAAATGTTTGAGAATTGAGTAAAGTGGCTCACCAAATTGGCTTTTAGTTGGGACAATGCAATGACCTTAACAAAAAGGCATTTTCCTCCCATTTCTTTTTTTGCTTTTGATTAAAAATTTGCCTTTGGCTTCTGTTCTTTTCCTTGCTTAGACGGTCATGAAGATTATTATATCGGTCATATTTGCTTGTTAATTTTATGTACTTTACAAGGTCTCACTCGCTTTCTTAGTTTGCACTCCAAGGTCAAATTTATACCCCACGAGTAGTTTTGTTAGTTTATTTCATTGCTTGTAATTTTCTAGAATGGAGAAGTAACATTTTGCATTAAAATGTCTTTAACCTAACTAACAAAATGAATATATATAATTTTCTAGAATGAAGAAGTACCGTTTTGCACTAAAATCTCGTTAACCTAACTAACAACCCTAGTCTTGTCATGATATATACTTTTTAAAAAAATTCTCCGAGTATAGTACATACATATATCACTTCACAGGCCAATATATTGTTAGTATGAGTAGAATTAAATTCAGATTTCTTAATCAAGATATTCGGTTCGAGACTTCTAAAGGAAAACGTGATTAGAATAAAAAAATTTAGTTATTAAAAATAATTAGTAAGATTTTTCGGTAAAGATTAATCATTGATTAATTTGATAATATTTTACATCTATAACATGCATGTGACAAAAAATTATATGACTTTGTAATTGATTTCATTTCTTCACTTAATACATTAAATTTTTTCATGAAGATTGATTTCTTTATAATATTAAAATTTAGGATAAAATATGTTTGAGATCCTAAAAAAATTTGAAAAGTATTAATTTGGTCTTCATAAAATTTTTATCATTAATTTGGTCCTTATAAAAATTAAGCAAACTTTTGTTAGTCTTTGGTGATAATCCTGTTAAATGTAATTTGACGTCCTGACTAATAAGATTACATGTGTAATTTAACGATTAAAATAACAACCATATAGACATAGAAAGATCTTTGATGTCATGTTCACCAATTCAAATAATCTTTGATAGAATACATAATTAAAAAAATATGAAAAATATAAAGATAAAAATGTTTCTATTCTACAAAAAATGAAATCTAAAAAGAAAGAGACATAATCATAATATTTGAATTTATTGTGGGGTTGAAAAAAAAATTAAAATAGTCTACTAAAGGCAAGACAAGAATGGAAGACAACACAAATGTAAAATGAGACATGTTGAAATGTTCATCACATATGTCGAGTTATTTGTTTATGGTCATACATTGTACTAGTACTTTCTAAATCTTTAACTAGATAATATCAATACCAAAATACTGGAAACTATGCCATAATTTCAACTACAAAAGTAATACCTTTTGAATGACTACCATCAAGTTGAACTCCAATAAAATAGTGTACCTCTCCCTGTTGAACAAAGAAAAAGAGAAACAAGTTAACCTTTGTTTCTGTTAGAAGCTTTGGTAAATGAGATAAGATTAACTACAAAAAAAGAAGTTATTATCATAAACTGCACCTTCTTATCACGCATAGGCTGCAAATGAAACAAGTTCAAGAACTTTTTACGAACACCTGTTAGACAAGTGACCTCAGATATCTTAAGAAAGGGGGGTTGAATTAAGATATCACAATCTTTTCTTAATTAAAAAAAATTCTATTTTGATCTTAACCTAAAACCCAAAATTCCTTTTAAAATGAACTCCTAAATAATTATGCAAATAAATCTTACTGAATAGAAACAATAAGCAATAAGCAATAAACAATAAAAGAGTTTAAGGGAAGAAAGATTGCAAACTCAAATTTATACTGGTTCGACCACACCTTTGTGCCTACGTCCAGTCCCCAAGCAACCCGCTTGAGAGTTCCACTATCTTGCAAAATCCTTTTACAAGTTTTGAACCACACAAGGACAACCCTTCCTTTGTGTTCATATTTCTTTAAAACAAGAGACCCTCGGTCTCTTGATCCCTTTTTCAGAAATAAGATGAAGAGAAGAAGAAATCTTTCTTGAAAGAGATAGATTGAATAATTGAGCACTCAAATAATTCCTTATTGAATTGCAAGTGTATTGGCCAAGGAATTTTTAAGAGGATAAGATGATTTTGCTTTTTGAGAGGATAAGACTTTTTTGTTCTGAAAAATTCTAAGCAAATTCGTGTTCTAAGTCACATATAAATAGACCTTTGATGGCCATTCAAAAACCATTTGAACAGATGTGACTCTTGGAAATTATTTTCTGAAAATCTCCTCTGGTAATCGATTACAAGACTTGTGTAATCGATTACAGGCTTTAAAATTTGAATTAAAATGTTCAATAACTGCTGGTAATCGATTACCATCTGTGTGTAATCGATTACACAGTGTAAAATTTGAATTCAAATTTCTAATAGTTGTTATGAAACATTTTGGCCACTGGTAATCGATTACATCCTCTGGTAATCGATTACCAGAGAATAAATATCATGAAAAACACTTTTTAGCTTAAATCCATTGGCCAAACCTCTTGTTGTTTCAATTTGGAATTCCCTCCCTAAATCACTAGAGGTCTTCTTGATGATGTATCTTGAAACTCTTGGATTTTTGTCTTGAGAAGCGCATGTTCATATGGAATCATCAAAACATCAAAGTCAAAGTCTTTGCTTCTACAACACCTTCCATCTAGCATTAGTAAACTATTCATGTAATAATTTTAGAGTTTAGTTTCCTCAAATTTTCGGTATTTTGTTTTATATGTATTCTGTATGCAACAATTGCATTCTTTTATATATAATTTTTTTATTGAACCTTCATGAAAGCATCCATACTCCATTTAATGAAGCCTGAGGTAAAGTTGGAAGCACCTATTTATAATATTCAATTTTTGTTTTTTGATATTTATTTTCATGGTAAGTATATAATATTTAAATCACACCTGCAATTTCTTCCCAAGAATTCTTCACGACTATACTTTGTAAGCTCTAAGAAGATATCAGATGCAAAAATCGGGAAAACCAAATAAAAACTTAATCATGTTAAGCTCATCTCTAGTACACGAATCCCATATAAAAACTCACCATTTTTTGTTGCATTGGAGCATTAAATGGTATGAAAAAAGATCAGCTTACAATGGGGTTGTTCGGCAGGCTTGGATCAATAATGACAAAGTTCTTTTCAATACGTTCAAGTGTGGTAGCAAGATCAAGACCCTTTCTCTTTTCCTTTCTTTTGTACTTTACCATCAAAACATTCAGGCCTCTCATCATCCTCATCATTACTCTCAGAGTTGTTCTCTACAACTGCTTCATCATTGAAGCTTCCAAAGTTAAAGTTGTTGGAATTTTAGGCCAAATAATATTTTGTACCTGTGATGATAAATGTGTGACAATTATAAGGTGTTTTCATGTGAATAATAGTCGGTCCAAAAAAAGGATATTATTTGATAGAATTTATTGTCAATATTTGATAATTGTGTTGAGAGTACCAATTACAAATTAATTTCTCTATCCAAAGACTAGGAATTAATGTTGTGTTAGGTATCTTGTGATAAGTCTGTTCTGTAAAATATTTGCATGCTCTATTATATATATTTTTATATAACTAAATTATATGTAAAAGTTGTGTGATTTTAAGACCTCCCATTTATTATATCATATTAAATTATCTTGTATTTTTTGGTTAAATTGATTGAAATAACATGTTGCTAAAGTAACCTCTATTGCGCAACTTGATTTGATTGAATTTACATAGATGCTACATGGAATTATTCATGCAAATTGTGTTCGGCCCAAAGGAAGACATAATTTGAAAGAATAATTACATGTTTGCGATGGTAAACATGTCGCGATTATAAAGTATGATTTTCCATGTGAATAATGAGATGTTCAAAGACAATCATTATTTGATCGGAGTAATCATCATATAAGTTTTCCATGTGAGAAATGGAGTGTCCAAAGACAACCTTTATTTGACAAGACTTATCACCAATGTTTGATCAATGCGTTGAGAGTACCACTTGCATTTAGTCTTTTTCAATCCAAAGATTGAGGATTGATGGTGCGCTAGGTATCTTGTTTGGGTCTTGAAATTTACCATAAAGATTATTTTTGCATTGTATGTTTATTTTCTCTTCTTTAATTGTTATTGTTGCTACTACTATGATTTAAAATACTCATATTATTTGAATCCCAAAGATACATGTATACAATTTAGAGTTTGGAAGGAGTCAGTTGAGAGTTGAGGATATTACATAAATTTTTTTAGAGAAGAAACAAGAGAACAAGATAAGGAATTTCTTTTTTGCTTTTGTAGGATGAGACATATAAAAAAAGGAAGTCCCTTTTCGATTATTTAGTGTGTGAAAAATGGTAAACTTCTCATTTTTATTTGTTTTAAAGTTAATTTAGTTTTGTACCGAAAGATGTTAGTGGGTAGATTTTGGTTCTACTACTTACATAAACATGTCTATACAATGTTACCTATGGAGTCATCCGCCAAGTGATGATGAAAGATTCATCTATGCGGACGATGACATAATATTGCAGTTGAAGCTTAAGAACTTTTATGTTCCTTTAAAAGACTCAATTTCATTTGAATTTGATTGAGACATATATTGAGTTTTTTATTAAACCAAATTTTATTTCTAATTTGGACAAATTCAGTTATTCTTGTTCAATTATAAATAATAAAGTTAGTCTCTCTTATGATTCAAATGTTGCAAGTTATGAGTTCTTTTATGGATATTTGAGTGTTTCTATCGTAAACAATTTTGGGTGGTACGAAACTTAAAATTTAATGAGAATTTCGTTACTTTATAACATAAAAGCTTAAGTCATATTTCTTAATAGAGAATTTGGACGCTTGTGTTATAGGAAATTTTGGATCATTTATATTGGTTGGACCTTATAGTCTATATTGAGTATATAAAGGGAAAATAAACAAACAAAAAGGAATTCAAGTGCTAAAATAACTAAGGATGTCTTAGAACTAATACATACATATATTTGCGTTCTATTCCTTATGGATTCATGGAAAGAACAAATGTATTTTATTATGTTCATAGATGATTCCTCTTTATTTAAATTATGAGAAGTTTTGGTCTCTAGACATTTAGTCTTTCAAAGTTAAAGTTGAACTTCAACTAAGAAAAAGAAAGAAAATTAAGGTTGTCAAATCTGATCGTGAGGAATACTATGGTAGATATGACATAAGGTACAACGTTTGGAGTCCCCCATGTGTTTTTCTTTAATAGTTGTAAAAATATTTTACAACATGTAATGTTAGGGAAACCTAGCATGAACAAAGTTGCAGAATGAAACTAGACTTGTACAGATATGGTAAGAAGTTTAATTCTTCTCTACCAAAGTTGCTTTGGGGAAAAGACATTAAAGAATGTAATTTATATCCTTTTAGGATATCAATTAAAGTAGTCACTACCCTATAGGTGTGAGCCAGGGAAATCCCAACATAAGGCATTTGCACATTTGGGGATGTCCAGTCGAAGCAATGGCTTATAGGATCCATGAAGGTAAGTTGGACTTAAAGATAATTAGTTACAATTCTTTTTTGTTACATTTAAAGCTATTGCATGTATAAGTTTTACAATCCCACTTTAAGATCATGTATGAGACGGGGATGCAAGACTCCTCGAGGAAATTGAGTTTGGAGGGGAAGAAAACATAAAGAGTTTTCTTTAAAGAATAACCTATTATTGATAATAGATAAGCCTTTGTACTTACCATTGTTCAAGAAATGGATATGGTAATTAAATAATGATGTTACTCCTAACATTATTAAAAAGACAAGACAATACTAAGATTCCCTTTCAAGCACCACCTAAAGTTCAAACTCAATAACCTCAAGAAGTGTTATTTAGAAGATCCACTAGAGAAAGGAAAAATATAATTTGATATGATTATGTCATATTTCATTAAGAACATGAATATGACATTAGGTTGACTGAAAAGGTCTAATTGACTTTAGTCAAGTCATGTTGTGCTTTAACTCTCAAGTGGATTGATGTTATAAGTGATGTAATAAAACCGATGGTTGAACATGACATTTGAGATATCGTCAACTTGCTTGAAAGTGTGAAACCCATAAGTTATAGATAAATATCTATAGTCGAAAGGGATTCAATGGGTAATATTGAGATACATAAAGTTTGTATAATTGCCAAAAGTTTTACAAGAATGAAGACATTGATCACAAAGAGATTTTCTAATTGAAGGCAATAATGACACTATAGATCATTTTGATAATTGTTTTGCATAGATGGATGTAAAAATTACATTTCTAAATGGAAACATTGATGAAACAATTTATACGGTGCAACCAGAAAACCTTGTTTAAGATGATTTAAAGTCTATGGCATGCAAACTAAAGAAATCTATTTACGCTTTTAAACAAGTCTCTCATCTATGGTATTACAAAATTCATCAAGATTACTTCTTATGCTGTTGAAGTAAATTTGGTTGATGATTGCATATACTAAAAGTTTAGAGGGAGTAAATTCATTATTTTGGTATTATATATTGATGACATCCTACTAGCATCATACAGTTTATTATTGCAAAACAGTTATATTGAAATTTATCATGTACTCTTAAGTTTATTTTTTATTGTCCTGAAATAACTTTTAGTGGGAATCCTAAGGTGATATATGAGTAATCTTGATATGCAACACTAGAAAGTAGTAAAGCGCATAATGTGCTAATTGAAGAGAAATAGAAACTGCATGTTTTTATATCAAAAGTCTAGAAGTTTAATGATCATTGGGTATTCTGACTTCAATTTTTATGAAATATTTTAATAGCAATCACTCCACATAAGGATCCTCATTTAGCCATATTGGTGGAGTTAATATTTTTTGCTATGAGATATCATACTAGAATTTATGACTGCTAAATTATTGCAACTAGCTTGCCTGTTATTGCCAACATTAAGAAGCCATCGGGTGTTTGTTGGGACAATATCTTAGCGGTGTTATTAAGGATTCAACCAAGTAAAAGTTTGTTGATATAAAGTATTTGGTCGTTAAATAAAGAATTCAAAAAATACATATTTGTATAGAACATATAAGGACTCATTCCATGTTAGTTGATCCACTTACTAAAGGTCTAATAGTTAAAGTTTTTTCATGAGCATACTGCTCATATGGGTGTAATTCCTGATAGTATCTTAATTTAGTGGTAGTCTTACTTATGTTCTATATCTTATGGTTTACAAACATTTTGTGGTTTGGATTTTATGCAGAAATAAATTAGAAGTTTATCATTTCATTATAATCTTGTTTTGTTTGCAATATTTATGTTTTGTTTGGATTTATCTCTATAAAGAATAAAGTTTGGACCAATTGGAAATAGGCATGACTGAGATCACATTGCATGTAATTTCCATGTTGCTTATCCATATTGACCTATGTCATTGAGTATATTGATGTGGTGGTCATTGGGGTCTAATTACATTTGTTGTAGTGACGAAAGTCATAGTGATTCCATTATTGATACATGAGATGGACCAGGTTGTTAAGGTGGAACTCTAATGGTAAATAGCGTACAGATGTGCGCTTAAGGATTTTAATATAATTGTTACAATATGTAGCCCATGTGGGAGATTGTTGGAATTTTCTATTCCAATAATTAATGTGGGCTAATGTTATAAGACAATTATATTAGATATTTATCATTAGTGGGTTTTATTTTATGTGATCAAATTAAGTGAACCTGTTAGACAACTAAATCAAATGATATGAACGTAAATGGGCAGATGTTAGTGTTAGCCCATTATGGGATAATAGGAACCCTATTAGGTTAACACACTATAAGAAGACTATGTTCCCTAATATACTGAGTCGTCGCACATAGTTTCGCTTCTTTCCATCGGAAAAGTTACGAATGTCCTATTGAGGATTAAAGAGGCTCCAGTTGAGGAAGAACCATGAAGCCATTGGTTACTTTGTTAGTCGGTTATCCGTTGTCTTAACATTCCGTAACAGATCCTAAGAAAAGTACATAGATCAGAAATCACCTACGGATACAAATTTTGTTGAGTTTGTTTGATCAATCATTATGGATCTAGATATTCCTAAAACTCTTCTTGATAATCTAATGTAATGTGTTCCTGGTGATTATTGGTATTTTATAAGGATCCCCTAAAATTCCAACACAACATACTTTTCCAAACTTAATGAGTCCACAAACTTACCATTCATAACCAATAATAAGGCCAACACGATCAGTCCGACAACTATTTTGAGTACTTTTTGGCTTATGGTTATATGCAATGCTTGAAGTCAGAAGCTTTGCAAGTAACCATGCACTTGCCATGGAAAACAACAGCGCAAATCGCTCATACATAAGTCTCTTGGTGCTAACAAAATGATTAAGATACTGCAGGAGAATAGTTGATAATAAACACATTATGGACCAAAATTTAAGAATAAAAATAGTGAATTTAAAATTTAGTTGTATCATATTATAACTGCACCTTTCGTAATTTCTTTATATTACTATAACATAAATATTGATCTTAACCAACATTATTCCAAGTGCCTTCATAATATATATTATTATCACATATTCTATAGGACACAAGCGAGATTAAACAATTGCCTATGACATGAAAACCATAACAATCAGTGTTGGAAACCCTACTTCAACACATTTTGCCAACTACAAAATAGAGGGAAAGTTAGTAATATCAATAGTGATGTTGATGTATGCTCTTTTCTACCGAACTTGAACCCTGTCCCTTACTACCATTGTCATAAGACAATTACCAATTACCATAGGGACCAAGGCTGTTGGCAAAGCAAATTCGTAATATAAATTGATGGTGTTCAATTTATTTTCTATTTTCCTTTTTAGTTAATTTGATCTCATCAATAATTCACATCACTTTGCAAAACTATAAAAAATGAAGATAAGATTCAAAATATGAATTATTAGAAATTAAAGTCAAGCTAACGAGAAAGTAGAGAAAAATAAGTGCAAAAAGGAGAGTGAGTTAATAAGTAAGGGACCTCTTGAACAATGAACTTTTCATGCAAGATGAGTGTCAGAGCAAAGCTTGCCCCAACAAGGAAATAATGGCGAAAAGTGTCGAGTTCCCTATCATAACTTCTCCTGACCATGGGATGAAAATGCATGCACCAAACAATGGCTAAGGAGCTTGCAATGAACAGCACCTTCATGAAGGTCTTGTAAAATGGATATGAAGTCCATGAATAGATCCAAATAGCGTGCCATGAACACAATCATGTACAGCTCTTGAGTCTTGCAAGAAATCTGTAAAAAAAAATAACAGTTCTAATCAATCGGTGAAATGATGGAAATCAAACATAGGGAATTTTGTTTGGCGAAGGAATGTGAGTGATTGAGTGACACTCGAGAATGAACATTTGGAAAATAGAATTAAAAAATAGCCCCAATTTTGGGGGAACAGTGAGAGAGACGGAGAGAGAATAAAGAGTGAAAAGACCTGAACATGATTTGATGGCATAGATTTTGAGGAGGAGGACAAGAATGCTGAAAATATGGGTCATGTCACTGGAGAGCTTGAAGATGTTCATGGTTTTTGCCCTAGCGAGACTGATGCAATTTTACCCCCCAAGGGCATTGGATAAAAGACTCCAAGAAGATTGGCCAGAGATGCAAGAGAAAACCCTAGATTCTCATGAGCCTTAGGGTAGATTCGGGCCCATGGGCTAAGTATGAGCCCACTTATCTTTGTACATATTAGATTAAGGTTTTATTATTTTTGGGCCTTGTATTTAGAGCTTCATAGTGTAGGGAGGGTACCCTAGTAATGTAGGACTTTTTAGCCCTTGTATTTTAGGGCACATAGACTAGTTTTTGTATTAGGGGTAGTTTTGTAATTTCACATGCATTAAGTGCACTATTTGATGTGTGTGTTGGGAGATAAATTTAATTGAATTGGGAGAAGCCCAATCCAATTAAATTTTGGACCATCTTAAGGGGGAGGTGAGCATTTGCTTACTACACCCCATTGCCACATCATATAGTCACACTTTGTGCATGCCCTTCATGCTTTACATGCCTCATGACACCTAAGCATACTTAGTGGAAAATTTTGGACTTGATCTTGGATTAGTGGGTTGAACCATAGCTAAAATTCACTAATCATAATTAGTGAAATTTTGGATCTAAATTTGACTCCACAAATTCAAATTCAAGTGAATTTTGAATAGAAATTCAAATTTTTCTTCAATTTTGTGTGACATTTAGACTATAAATAGAGACCTTGTGTGTGCATTTTTTCAACTTTGATCATTTGAGAATAACACTTCATTGTTCAGACCTCATTTGAGGCATAAAATTTTGTGCTCATTCTCTCATTCTCCCTCCACTCATCTTCTCCTACCTTTAAGCTATTATCCATGGCTTCCTATGGTGGTGAGCTTGTTCTTGACTACCATTGATCTTCAAGAAGCAAAGGGCCTCATTGATGAAGAAGATCCAAGGCCTACAAGTTCCACATGAAGTTACTTCAAAGACACACAAAGACAAAGTTCAAAAGTAGAAAGAGGGGAAGGGAATGGAGAAACGTAATGGAAAAGCAAATGGAAAGATATGGTTAAAATCATAGAGAAGCCAAACAACATATTAACCATGTTAACTAGCTTCATAAAACTATGTATTTGTTGCTCTCTCAGAACCTTTCCTCTGAGAAACTCATCCTCGCTCATGACCTAATGCAAATGACTATGAAGAGACTAAAGAAATAGTTATACCATATCTTATCTATGAACCGCACACACCCTTATAAGATTCTTTAACGGAGAGACAATACTCTGCGACCATGTCTTCAGTTACTTAGACTCCATCAAAGAATCATGCTTTGCTAAGATTTCAAGAGGTGGTGCCTCTGTCATTTTTGGATTCCCTGAACTCGTTGTCAAAACAAAGAAATCTTTTCTGAATTCGTTCCACATGCTCAATATGTATGTTGTAGTCGGAGATCGAGTCTATCTTTTCTGAACTGGCACTTCTCTCTCCTCAAAACTTAGATCCGAATTCCTCCAAGAACCGTGCCACCGTCCTCCGCCGCAACTCACACAAGTCAAAATCCTCACCGCCCATTGCCGTTAGTTACACTGTGAACAGGCAGTTTCTATCGGCGAAGTCCTCGCTGCCATGAGAGTGTTGCAAGACAACAGATCTGAGGGTTGAGGATGACAATGACGATGATGAGTCCTCCTCCTCCGACAGTGGCTTCTAGAGCACTCCCTTTGTGTGGAGCCTTTGGAGGTGGGGTCACTACTGCTCCTCCAAACCGACGACGTCTTCCCAGCAGATAGAGAGAGAAGATAAGAGAGAGAGAGAGAGATGGATGAAGCGTCTTTTCCATACACTACAGGAAAGAAGAAAAAGAATGAAAAAAATGATATCACATGTAGTAAAAAGCTGGCAAAATGTGAATAGACAATGATGGTTCAAGTGCAAAACTGTCGTTGAATGCAATAAATAAAGACAGTTTCTACACAATAAATAAAGCCCATTGTCATTCTAAGACATTTTTATAAAACCGTCCTGGAATGGTAGTTTCCAAGAATGTTTTTGTAAAACCATCTTCATTGAAACATCACATATTTATGAAATTGCCACCGCCTTATATACGACGATGGGTTTTTTGGGAACCATCTTTGAAGGTGCGTCGTAAAAAACTATTTTTTTAGTAATGTGTGTTGCTTCGAAATTTCAATTTCACCAAACAGATTTGATGCAGATTTTCGTCAAACATAATTGATAAAAAAAAAAGTTTACAGAAGCCACAATTGGTTCAACATAAACATAAACATGTGCACACACAACTTTCACACTTTAGACGAAAGAGAAAGAGAAGTACCTGACGGAGACGCGATGCTTCGACGAGATGTGACAATGATGAAAGATGTCGATGGTGGACTTTGTGTCTTTCCTTCCAAATTGTAATCCACCGTTGATGTTCCTCTACTCAATTTGTGTCACTATGTCCTCTCATGTCAGTATGATGGACTTTGTCAAGATTATGTGGTGGATTTGGTATGACTTGACAAAGTCCAAACTGGAGCATGACCCTGTTAGTTTAATGTCATACTACCACTGGAAAACAAATTAAAACCACATAAGAACTCCATATTTTGGAATCCTTGTTTGTATTTTTTGGCAGAAATGACTCAAAACCTCTCTAAGGAATCCAATGGAGCTTGCAAAAATAATTTGCGTTAGTAATTTTAAAAATAATATAATTGACGTTTGAATAAATTAAAAAAAAATGGTTCAACCTCCTCGTTACGCATCTTGTTGAATCTTGACCTATAACCTATCACATCACCGCGTGGGATTCCAAAAAACTGTAGCCCTCCACTGCTTTATCTAGTGAAATGTAATATGTTAGTATCAAATACATTACCAAAAATGGACTTGGTTTGAGTGACAAATTTTTGTTTACCTAGTTGCAAGTGGATATGATGGCTGACGCTTAACCCTTGGTTGAATGAACGACATGCGATAACATGCCTAAGACTATAACAACATTGTACATCCTCACATTTTATGGATGTAGGATAAATAGCCATACACATTTCTCTATACAAATGTGTTAAACATGCCGAACCCCAACTGTACCGGTCAGCCTGATCAAGATATACTAACAGGGGCAGAGACATCTAGTGAACTCTGTTCCTTGACATGTCTGGCACCAACACCCCACCAATCAACCCTAAAATGTATGCCCTATAATGGGCTGCTAGTTGTTATGATGTGGGTTCTATTGGGAGAGTCAACATGTTTTCTTTTAAACATTTTAGTTTAAGTGTTGACGCCACCAGTGCATTCTTTGGGGAAACAACACCTATATATTTTGCACACATTTGTTCCCAATCATAATATGTTGGACCAGTAACTAGTCTTCCATCAACATGTAAACCCAATTGAAGAGCAACATCTTCCAAGGTGATTATGCATTCACCAACAAGAAGATGAAACATGTGTGACTCAGGTCTCCACCTTTCAACCAAAGTAGTAACTAAAGAATCATCGATTTTAGCTTGTTTGAGCTTTGCAACATCTGAAAACCCAGCTTGCAACATCTGTCTCATCTCGTATTCACACCGAAATAGATATCCGAGAACCAGGTCGACCAAAGTGATGTTCTGTGTGTCGCATCCCAAGCCATTCAAAGAAAAATTACCCTTACCATGTAGACTCAAGCCAACAACTTGAATATATGTCATATTCTTTGTATTTTAAAAATTTTATTCTTTTGTTTCAAATTTAAATATTTTAGTTCAATTAAACTTGTTGCTATATTTTTTTATCTTTTTTTTTTTTGCACATTTAATTTTCTAACTAAAACAAAATAAAATTAATAAGAAAGAAAATATATGATAACTTAAAAATATATGCATCTTTCTTGAAAAACATATTAAATAAGTATGAAAATTAATAAAAGCATGATGTAAATCGTAACATGGAAAATTTAAAATGGTTTTTTTAATGTTTTTTCAAATGATAGTTATAAATCATAACAAGGAAAATATTTAACTATATTAAAATACAATATAAATCATATTAAATTATATTTATATAAATATTTAACTAAATTATATTTATATTGAGTATTTAAATATATGTATTTTCTTAAATACTATTCTAGATAAATTATATTTTTTATAAATTAATATATAAAACAAAAAATGGTTAATTTAAAAAAATATAAGAAAAAATAGAAAACAATTTAAAAAACAAAAAAAAAACTAAAAGAAATAACAAAAAATTAAAAAAGAAAAAAAAAAAAAAAAAAAACTCAGTTCTCATTCTGAACCGAGTTAAAAAAAAATACCTTATGAAATCGATTCCTAAGGAAATGATTTGATAAGGTAGTTTTAAAAAACAACTTTATAAAATCAGTTTCTTAGGAATTAATTTTTAAAAAAATTGCATTTGAGAAATCAGTTTGTGGGAACCCATTTATCACCATAAACAATGTTTTGTATCATTGATGTAAATATTTTTTGGGTAATTATTTATTTTTGTATTATTGGGGTGAAAAAATCTATACACCTCTACATAATAACACATAATTTTTATGATAATATCAACATAATTTTTATTTTTATTTTCATTACTAACACAATTTTTATGGTAATATCAATATAATGTTTTTCATGAGATATAAATATTTAGTAATAATTGAGTTTTATTTCATTAATTGACAATAAACTCAATTAAAATTGACCAAAAATATAAATATAAATTTAACATGCTACATATTTTATGTCTCAGATATCTGTCCATAATTGGTTTATTGTCACTTTAAAAATATTTATGAAAAAACTCAAAGTTTGCATTTATATTTGTATTAATATTATTTCATATACGTTTATCTACAATGTAACAAAAATCATTTTAATTTACTTTAAATTTATTTGAATTATCATTTACTTTAATAAGTTAATAAGATAAAAATAAATAAATTAAGAATGTAACAATGAACAAACGTAACTGAAGTAAATGAATTTTAAAAAAAAATATAAGAATGAAAAAAATACGAATGTGCATTTGTTAACATAATAATTATTTAAAATAATATTTCATAATATATTGCTTAAAATAGCATCCCAACCAAAATCTCAACTTTTGAATTAATGGTTTTTTTGCTAAAAACCAAAAACATAGCGTTCAACATATTTGAGACTTTTGTTGCAAAGTCTGACAAAGTTTGTCAATAATTCCCATGATGTCCTTCATCACATGTAAAACAAAAACAAAATCAAATGAAACCAATGTTTTAAGAGTAAAAGTAGCATCCCCTCATTGAGATTAAGTATATCCTTTAATAGCTAGATCCTCAAGAAGTGAAGTAGTAGCATTATAAATGCGTAAAAGGTTACATATTGAATTAAAATGAGAACTCCATCAAGTATCTCCATGTCTTTGTAATGTGTCAATTTGATTAACTCCTCTTTGAGTCTGAACTTCAACATTTGCAACCAACTATGCAATTTGAGTTGCATAAACGACTTGTAACTCATTAGTACATTTATAAACAAAACACACAACATTGACAATCATAGTCAAATTTTGAAATAAAAAGCATAAACATCAACTACTACTTTAGCCGAAGAAACACGAGTTAGTTGTAATTGATGAACTGAACAATGCGCATAATATGCATAAGGGTATTCATGAAGAACAAAGCTTGCAAACCATTCCACTATCCACGCATATGCTAGCTCCATCATATCCTTGGCCTCTAACTTTTTGAATGTTAAGATTATCATGAGATAGTATTGAACAAATTCCTTGCTTAAGAGTAGATGATGTAGAATCTATCACATGTAAGATATCTAAAAAATGTTCTAACATATCAACACTTATCAACAAATCTAATATCAGGAGTAATTTGTTTTCTTCTAGATTCATCATGAGCTTCACCTACAATTCACCAAAATTTTGCATTATCAATCTCTTTTTGAATTTCATTTTGCAACTTCCTAGCAAAGACGTGTAGAATTTCTTTTTGAATAATGGGTGAAGTGTATCTTGCATTTTAAGGGACATTTTCCAAGACAACTTCATCTATTTGCTTATTATAAGAAGCCAAAAGCTTTATCATTTCAAGAAAATTGCCTCTATTTTTAGATATCACTCTTTCATCATGTCCCCTAAAAGCACAAGCTTGAAATGTTAACCATCTAACAGCATCAACAGAGGCTTTAAGATACATCTGATTGCTCAAAATTGGTTGTGAAGTTTATTTAGAAAGCACTTTATCAATGTGGCAAGATTGATTCTTAAAATCATCATAGCATCTAAGAGCAATACTATGAGTTGAATTAGGATTTTTTTTCCCACATGACATGAAAATGCACAATCGTTTCCACTATATACTTTTTTTCAATTTCTAAATCTTTTTGGAGTAAAAAAAACTTGATTTTTTTGGAAAATAAATAACATGGAAAGCAAAAGACAACATCTTCTTCAGGTGAATACTCTTGCCAAAGAAAAAATTTAAACCAACAAGCTTGAAATCGAGGATGATTATTATTTTGACTAGAAAGTGGATATACATCCATAAAAAATGGATATGGTCCAAATTTTATATATGTTCTATGAATTTCATCTTGTTGATTAACAGGATAATTCCAAATTGGTGAGCGTTTTCCAGAATCACGTATCAAATTATTAATATCAATTATTTCTTGCTTAATCTTGGAAGCTTTAGAACTAGGTGGTTGCTCTTTGGTTGACACTAAGTTGTTTATCTTTAGCTATACTTTGAACATTAGAATTCAAAATTTAAATAAACACATTAGACTTAGACACAGGTTGTACTTCTTCATTATCTCTTTCTTTTCTCTTAAAAAATGAGATCATAGTGTTCTTCTTAGATATCTTTCAACCTAAATGAGGGAATAATGAAAATTGAATACCAATATACCATTATAATCAAAACATATTACCAAAAAAACATTAAGTGTCAAATTAAATTAGAAACATGTTCCAATAAAATTTTGTTTTAAAAATTCCATCTATTGCAATTTACAAATTAAACATTAAAATAAAACATGTCAAATGTCAATATCAAATGTTGGTGCAGTGGTGCAATATGCCAAACTTATAAACTATTAATCTATTATATAAGGCAATATATAATAACTAATAAGTTAATACACAATAGTTAATGCCTAATAGATTTAGGGGGGAAGCTAATACCTAATAGGTGATAACGTGTGCGTGTGCAGTGAGCTCACAAATCAAATTTAAAGGCAGCTATTTCTTCACTTTTAGTCGCAGCTTCACCTATAGCAAATAAAAAAAGTGCTCAAGAATCAACAATGGGATGTAATGGGTGTTCATGTTGTTTTAACGGCATATGTAAATACAAAAATAATGAGAAAAAAGTAAAAAATATTTAATAAGAGTAGTTATTTACTTGAATGTAGAAGAGAAGAAAAATAATAGATAGACGGAATTGTAGTGTAGATTAGGGAAATCAGAAACAAAACAAAGAGTAGGTGTGTTGAAATAGAGTGTGAAGCATATCAAAGAAGCAAATTCAAGCTAGCACAAAAGATAAGTTTCTAATTTTAAAATGAAAAATTTTAATGACCAAGTAAGTGTTAAAATTTGGGGGCCAAATAAACAAGGAGATTGATAAGAAATTCAGGGGGCCAAATCATATTTTCACCATAGGTATATGGGTGTTACTATTGACCCCAATACCTTTTGCTATTAGCCCCTACAACCCTCAAAAATCCAAGATTATCCCTCTTCGAAAAGTATTATGACATCTTGTCTCCGCTGCATAAAAATAATGGAATACACATTCAATGTTTGTCATAAACGAAATGTCTACTACATATTTAAAGAAAGTTCTAATACATATTAATACCGCATATTTCAATCCTTAGAAAGATCTAATACATATTGAGATCCTCTAACTGATTGAAATTATATTGCATTGAAAGCTTGTATGCGTTGATTGTAAGCCCTTTGTCATAAGCAGGCTTCGGGTGTAGTAGCTTCTCCAATGTGATACAACAAGAGGAAAGGGACAACGATCCTTTAAAAAAATCTCATTTTCATAGATACAAAAGATGAAGTTAGCGGGAAAAAAATCAATTTATATTAGCTTACAAAGATAAATGGTATGTTTAGTAGATATTATATACCTGCACAAAGTGATTTCCATTGACAAGTCCAATAGAAATGAGACGGGGCTTTGCCAGCATGGGATCCCTAAGTGGAAAGAAGGTCCAACTCTGTAGCCTAGTTAAGTGGATCAATACAACATTATACCAACTAGCAATGTTATAACCCATGTCAGGAATGGTCATCCACTTCTCATAGGGCACTGTACCACATTCAATGTACAAAGAGGTTATTAATTCCAATAGTCTCTCTTCTAAGCCAAATAATTGAACATAGAAAGAGTGTCATGTTTGAAGTTCCCTAATCAAATCTTGGCGAATGAGAGACAAAGACTCCTGACCCTGGCCTAGTGCAGCTACAATTGTCCTATAACCACAATTTCCATCTGCTTAGATATTAGCAATGTTCAAAATGTATTTTTGCAACTTATCATGAAATTCATCCATTCAATTGTCCATTTTTTCTTCTTGTTGTCACTTTCACCCTTGCGAGTGACAATTGGAGTTCCTGGACTACCAACCATCATATGCATTTCATCGACATGCTTCCACGTTGAAGGTTCATGCTTGATAGATTTCATAGACTTTGGTGCACCCTTTGTTTTTATCTTCGTTGCAAGGGATCACACTAAAGTGGTATTCGGAAATGCAAGTTCATGGACTTTAGTCTTCAAGGTGATTTTACTAGACATGTTTAGTTGTGAAAATTTCTTAAACAATACATTAACCTCATGTGTCAAAGAAAAGTCCCCCCAAAAGTCACATGTTTCGTCAAAACTACGAATGAATAACACCTTCCAATGTACATGAATTCTATTCAAGGGAATGTAGTCATATATACTAATAAATTCAGTAAGCTCACAAGCACATGGTAGACGTGAGTAACTCTAAATGTGCAACCAAAAGAAAAACTATTAGTACCTACAGTGTGACACCATTGCAACTCATGGAAAATCAAGTCTTGTGCTTCTTTTGATAAAAAGTCATGCAACTTCTTATACGCCAGGGTATTAAACCTATGCTCAACCACATTTATGCTTTTAAAAAACAAAGCCTTAATCGATGTATGCTGTAAGACAAGCATGTTATTCATTGCATCCCACAACCACACAAATCTCTCATGCTATCATGAACTCTTCAATCTTGCATGTGTGCCTTCAACCCTATGTTGTAATAAAATGAGATGTGAATGGTTCTCTCAATTTAATAAAATAAAACTTAAGCCAAAAAATTAATGTCAAATAACTTATGTACCTATTTGTTGTTGTGTTTCCAGATTTCAGTCCAAAAATCTTTTGATGGTTATTTGTTGGATCCAAAAATCAAGTTAAAAGGAAGGGAAAAATGATCATTTTTCCAAGATTTCAGTCCACTATTTGCCCAAGCTAGCAACCAACTCGCTTGGGCGAGTGAGTACATTTAGCATTAAGCAACTAACTCGTTTGGGCGGGTGCAGCTCGCTTGGGCAAGTTGGTCTGGCAACTTCTTCTCTTTTTCTATAAAAAGCCATCGAAAGGAAGGCAAAACATCGAACCAAAAGCATAAACCATAAGAAGCTCACAACAAGGAAGAAAACGTAAGAAAATGGAGCCAGGCACTGTAGAGTTGTGACCGTGGATTGCATCCTTCGTCATTTCTCCTGTTGATCTTATACTCTAAGCAATGATTGGCTAGTTTCTTCAAAGGATTGGATGTAATCTTTGTACCCTTATGTATCTCTTTTGATATTTTATATATGTATGAATCTTTTATACTCATTACTGGTGATTTCATTATGTTCATAATGCTTGATTCTATTTCATCACTAGTTTCATGAAATTGGATTTTAAGTTTGATTGGAAAAATACTCTTAGAATTTGAACTGGATGAATTTACTCTTTACATTACGTTGTTAGGAATAAAGCATAACATTTTGATTGCAAATAGCACGGGATTGTAATTGTAATGCTGGGATATTTATTTCATATGTGAGGGATCAATATTCGATTAATATTCTTAGGATTCTCGAGTGTGAGGGATTGATTTGGGATAATTTAATGTGTGTATCAGTAATGTTGGAAAATGATTCATATATGTTAATCTTATTAGGATACTGAGGTTATGAATGATGAAATCCAATTCTACGATTTTCTTGAATTAATTAAATTCGTTATTATTCTTTTTATAATTTTACGTATTTTTTATGCACTAAATTCCGTTATTTCGGTTATTTTGTTACTTTAGTTATTTTTCATTAGTTAGAAAAACATGTGATATTTTGATTGAATTTATACATAACTTTTAAACTAATAACCTTTATCCAAAGGAATTGAGTAACTCAAGTCCCTATGAAGATGATCTCTTTTTATAAATTTGTAACCTGCAATGACATTGGTACACTTGCCAATAGTCTAACAAGTTTATAGCGCCGTTGCCAGGGACTTGAGTGGCCTACTTAGTTCTTTCGGATTTAAATTTTCAGTTAGATAGGTAATTTTCTTACTTTTGTATTTATTTCTTTTATTTTTATTTTTTATAAATTTTCTCTTATTATATTTTATTTTCACTAACCTTGGTGCTTACGATCTATTGTAGTTTTTTCTTTTTTCTTTATGCGAGGTAAATTTCCTACCAATAAATTGTTATTTGATCCGAAAATTACCAAGACTGAAAGGAAGAACATGAAGAAAAAGAAACAAATAACAAGTAAGCCACTCAGTGAATCTTCTTCTACTAATTCTCCTTCAATCGAGAAGCCAATTGTAATTGATAACATGGTTGATCGAGAAGGAGGTGGAAATAAACTACCAAAGAGGACTCTTGGTGACTATGCTACCAACAAGGACCAAAGCATTACAACAGCATAGTCATTCCTCCTTTCAGCAACAAGGTTGTGGAGCTAAAGCCAACATTGCTCAGTTTGATTGGTTCAATCCCTTTTGCTGGAATGGGTCATGAAGATCCATACACACATTTGTCTACCTTCATGGAATTATGCAGCACTATAGGAACTTCTGACGAAGATGCTGAAGTTGTCTACCTTAAAGCTTTCCCATTCTCCTTGACAAGTAAGGCAAAGCCATGGCTCCAATCACATCCAAACAAAAGTCTCAACACTTGGGAAGAAGTGGAGAAAAAATTCATTGCAAGGTTCTTTCCTCCGTCCAGATTCATCAGTGCAAAATCTGTCATTGCTACTTTTTCCCAGGGGTCTGATGAACCTCTCTATGAAACATGGGAGAGATTCAAAGCTTTGTTGCGGAGGTACCCAAACCATAATTCTGATGATGCTGCACAACTACATATCTTCTACAGTGGTTTGAGACCCTAGACAAAGAAGATTATTGATGCCTCAGCTGAAGGTATTATGATGTCTAAGAGCCCTAAGGAAGTAATTGTAATCATTGACTCCATTATAATTAGTGATTATCAGGGTCACCATGATAGGGATCCTGTTCAAAGAAAAGGTATAATGGAGCTGGATACTCAAAATGCAATTCTGGCTCAGAACAAACTCTTAACTCAATAAATAAAGGCCTTAACAAAATAGATTGGCCAACTTCCTTAACAATTTCAACAAGGTGGATCATAGAAAACACACCAAGCTCATCAAGTTCAACAAGTTCTGAGATGTGACTTTTGTGGTGGTGACCATCAAAATGGCCACTGTTCAACACCTAATGATTGCCAATAGGAAGAGGAAGCCTATTATTTGCAAAATCAATCCAGACCTTAACAAAGATTCCAAGGAAACTACCAAGGCTATAGAGGTGGCTTAGGTTCAAATCAGCCTTATGGCTGGAGGCCACAAAATAATAATACATATTTTGGTGCCACTAACACTTCTTTTGTAGGCCCTTCTAACAACTCTTATGCAGATCTTTCAAATAGGGGTCCACAACAACAACGACAACAAGCTCAGTCGGATAGTATCTCAAAGATGGAAGATACTTTAACTCAATTTATGTAGATGTCCATCATAAACCAGAAGAACACTGAGGCTTCCATTAAAAATCTTGAAGTTCAGGTTGGATAACTTTCAACACAACTCTCTGAGCATGAAAGTGGATCTTTCTCAGCAAACACACAGGTTAACCCAAAGGAACAATGTAATTTAATTACAACAGGGTGGGGGACTTTGGTTGGTTTGAAGGATAATGGTGAGAAAAAATAATAAAAAAGGAGTTGAAAAAGAAAAGGAGAAAAATGATGAAGTGGAGACTAGTGAAAAAGTGGAAGAGAAAGTGGTAAGTGAAGAAGAGAGGAAAAAATCAAAGAAACAAGCCACTGAAAAAAGTAAAGTTGTAGTAAACCATCCACCAGTTGAGCATCTTCCTTATCCGCATACTCCGTCAAAGAAAGATAAGGAAAGGCAGTACAAACGTTTCTTAGACATTTTTAAACGACTACAAATTAACACAATGTTTCTAAACTTTGTCTTAATTTGTGTTACTTTAATCTTATGTCTTATATGTCTAAACCTTACTTTTGAGTCTTTATTCACAAATTATGTTTTTGAATGTCTAATCTGTTTTGTTAGAACTATCATTGCATGGCCTGGGGATCAGCCTATTTTTTTCAGGAGGAGGAAGAGCAAATGAGGATGAAGACATGGCAGACCCCATTGATTATTACATTGGAGGAGACTAAGCTCCTCAGCCATGATCTTCAAGGAGATTGAGCTCCTCATCCATGATCATCAAAAATTCGTGAACTTGTCTTTATGTTTATTTATCACTTTGTATTAAACTTCAGTACTTTATTGCCTTATTTATTGTTTTGGATTTTTGCTAGGAAACTTACGCGAGTTTGTATTTTTTACTGATTTACATGTGCTTCGATATATTTTTTTTGTTAGCGTAGTTGTAGATTATATATAACAATACATAATCTTCCTCGAGCCTCTCTCCCTGCCTCCACATCTCTTCATCTTCTTCTCTGCCTCTCTTTGCTCCCTTCCCCGCCTCCATGTTTCCTCCAACGATGCCCATAGTTGTCAAGTTTTGTGGACCCAAGCAAGAGTCGTGACGACATAAGTATAGGGAGCTTCGCCACGACTCAAATCTGTAACAGAACTGCACCCTACCCACCCCGGCAAGGCAAAGTGGTGGTGGCACCATGGTGGTTTCAATGGCTATGGTAGCAACATGGAGGTGTTGCGGTGGAACAAAGGTGGTGCGAGCTTCAACACAACTAGGATCTATTACAGATTTGAGTTGCGGCCATGACAACAAGGTGGAGTAGTGGTGGCATTGTGGTGGTTTCAACGTGACGATAGTGACATGAAGGTGTTGCAGTTTTTCTTTTTTTTTTATCTTCCTATTCATGTTGTAATGTTGTTGTTCATCTTCTTCCCGCAATGTTCATTTTGGGTTATTTTCCCTCTTTTTGCTCATGGTTTGGTGTTGTTATATGTCAAATAAATATTATTTTTTATTATTAAGAAACAATTTCTTGCAAATGATACAAATTTTATTTTTAAAAAACTTTCTCTATTACATAGATTTATTCCAATGGAAAAAATATTGTAAGTAACGATTTCTTTACTTAAAAAACCCAACAAAACCCCATTGAAGATGTAGTATTAAACAAAAGTAACCAACTCCGCAAGCACACAAAAATAAGTATTGTTCTATTTTTGTTTACGTATATTTTGACTTGATCTTATGTAATAGACTAGTTGATCCTCCTGCGCTATGTCCGGGTCTTTTAAAAAATTACAGAACTAAAATTGAAAAAGATAAATTTATAGAGACTAAATTTATATTTAAGCTAATTAAATATATATATAAGATCTTTTATAGATTAATATAACCATACATAATCTTTATAATAATTAACTAATTCATTCTTATCCAATGTCAAATCAAAATAATTAAATGTGTATTTTTCAATAGACGTATAATAACATATATTACTAACTTTTTTTATAGAACATGTATTAATAACTTTATTATAATTGTTTAGTTTTTTTCATATATAATTGAGAAGTCACAGGATCATCAAATATTATAATTGCTTAGGTAGTATGTCAATATATTGTTTTTTACATTGTTTAATAAAAATAAAATTATTTTATTATTTTAACCTGGATTTAGATGGTTCAACTTAATTATTTTATAAAAAAAAAAGATGGTTCAACTTAAGAATGTTAGTGTGTGAATTTGTTTATACGTCAATCAGAAGCTTTATTTATGCCGTGAGCTCATTGTAGTCATTATAAACAAAATATCAATATGCAAGTTAGTATCTTATAATTTACATTAAAAAAATTAATATTAAAAAATAAACGAAAATTAAAAAATTTATGAATATTTTGAAAAAAAATTAAAATTAATTCGAAATATTTTTAAAAATTCGCAGGAAATATAAATTAAAAATTTTGCAGATAAGTTTTCTATAGATTCTCCGCGAAAAGAAAATCCGCAGCAATTTCCTACGGATTTTCTTGCAAAACTTTTCCCATAAAATTCCCTGCAAATATTTTCCACAACAAACCCCGCAAGAAAATTTCCTACAAATTTAAAATCACAGATGCTTATCATCCACGAAGGATTTTCCTGTGGAATTGCAAACTTTTTTTACAAAATCCACAGGTAAATCCCCTTGTAATATTGTAATTTCTAGTAGTGAAGCAACTATTGAGCTTTTTTTATATCAAGTCAATGATCATGCACACCAAATTTTAGATGAATTGAACATTTGTAACTAGTTAATGTTATAGTCAACATTTAGTTGTAATTTATAAAAGTATATCATAGGTTAATTTGAATTTATTTAATGAAGTGTTAAATATTTTTCAAACTTAATAAAAATTTATAAACTTAATAAAATATTTTAATTTAAGTTGGATTGTTGAAATTTAATATATACCAAGAGTACTTATTATATATATATATATATATATATATATATATATATATATATATATATATATATATATATATATATATATATTGTGTGTTTACATATATAAAAGAAGGTTTTATTTTTTATGAGATGATATGACGTAATAATTTTATATTCACTTCTTTCAAAAAAATATTCAATGAGATTATTTTATTTTTAATTCAAGCATAATTAACCATTAAATACAATCAATTAATATTAATATATTATATTCATGTTAATAAATAAATTAATCCATAGATAAATGTTAATAAATTAATTACTAATAAGTAAATTATCAATAAGATATTAATACATATGAAAAATATACATTACTTATAAAATTTTTGTAAGTATCATGAGTTATATGAAAATATATATAAAAGAATTGTTAGCACATTGTAATATTCATAACCATGTTATATGAAAAATGTATTGACTTAATATTTTAATAAAGAATATTAAAATATTTTAATATTAACCTCTATATATATATATATATGAAAAAAATAATCAATACTAATAAATTGGTGTTTGATTAATAATCAATTGATGCATTAAATATATTTAATTTCAAAATTTCTTATACTTTCTTTAGGATCAAAATTTATTATAATAAATTACATTAACTATTACTTTAATAATTTAAACTTAATTTAATCAAATGAAAAGAAATATCATTACACTTATTCTACATGTGATCTCTCTCTTCTACTTTTTAGTTTTATTTACATTCCAACAAAAATTATCTATAGAAAATTTGATAAAAATATATAATCAATATTTATTCTAATTAAATATGTATCTTAAATTCTGAATTGTGATAACTTTTAATGGATGCTGGGGGCAAGTATCATGCATTTTCATTACACGTTTGTCAATAGGCACATATTTAACTATTCTTTTTTTCTTACCAAACTTAAATATGTAGATGTTCTTTATAAATATTTTTTATTTGTACATATCTTTTGGAGTATAATTTTATTTAGACTTATATTTTATTATATTTTTAATTGAGTTTATATTGTAGCGAGTAATTTTTAGATAATTTTGTTTGGAAATCACAAAATTTATTTACTTATTTAAAATTATTCATGGATATTTCTAATTGTGTAGATTGTAGAATATTTTAATAACTTAAGTTGTAATGATTAAAATTATTTTACAAAGAAAATATCAAAAAATAAAAATTACAATAACATTTTTTATTAAAATATTTTTAAACTATTTTTTATTTTTACAAAAATATTCTTGGGTACCCGTGGATATCCCTGGATATTAAAAAGATCCATAGGTATCCACTTAATGTGTGTGGATAACGAGGAAACACATGACAAATATTTATTCATAAAGGGTGACTATTACCTTGGCTGGCCCCATCCATTTTTATCTCTATGCACAATCTCATATGTATTTTTTTTAAGAAAAAATAAGACATTTTTGGTGTAAACCTATATATATATATATATATATATATATATATATATATATATATATAGGATATGTATCATATGAAAATGACTAATCTTTATAAGATTGAAATGAAAGGTCAATATTTTAAATTTAAATTAAAACTTTATTTAACCATAAAATTCCTATAAAATTTATCAAACAAAATATCAATTATATTAAAGATTTAATTTATGATTACCAAAACGGTCATGACCCCCACCGCAACCACCACCATGATCGTCAATCGATGTCACCATGACCACCGTCGTCATCACCAACATGACTTTTATTGTCATTACCACCATCACCATCATGGTTGTCGTGACGGTAGCAAAGGTGATCATGTTGGTGGCGATAATGATAGTTACGACGTCGATCACGGTGGTGGTAGTGGTTATGGTTGTAGTTGTGATCTAAATTAAATCTTTAAGATATTTGGTTTTTTATTTGATAAATCTTATAGAGATTTTATGGTTAAATAAACTTTTAATTTGAATTTAAAATGTTTTAATATCTTGTGTATGAATATTCATAAATCATAATTATCTTATATATGTATGTAAGACATTCATAAATTATAAACTCAACACTCGTGCAAAGAATGATGCATTATGCTTATATCGAATAGGTATTTGGCCTAGGTTGAATACCCATAATACCCTAGTAAAACCTTTGGGACACTGAAGCATACCACGCGATGGTCCTTGGTATTTGATCCTACCGAATACTTGAGGACTATAGCTCTGTTATCCCATAGTGCTTACCCTTGAGAAGTGTCAGGTACTCGGCCTAGCCTAATACTTGATACCCCATATAGTATCAAGTACTTGGTCGAGACTAATACATGATACCCTCCTATAGTATCAAGTATTTAACCTAGCCTAATACCTGGTACCCCCTATTTTATCAGGTACTCGACCTAATCGAATACCTAATACCACTTGTAGTATCAGGTATTCGACCTAGCCTAATACCCCTCTACTAGGTATTTAGTCTAACTGAATATTGAACATGCATCATCCAACCTATGATGACCTATTTAAAGAAAGATTATCCAGATTGTTTGATAAAGTATTAGTAGGCATGAGATCAATTCTCTAATGATAATTATAGATACATTACCTAAAGAGGCAACCTTGGAAAAAAGTCCACAAATCCGAGACCCACTAAGGTATGTATAAATAATCACATGAATATTGAGGTAAGACACTATTGATTCTCATTTATTACCCTCAACTGAGACTTTACTTGAGCGTTAGAGTGTCTTTTATAGATATTCCACCATTCGGCTAGCCGAGTACCCTTTGGAGAAAAAGAAAGATCATTCAAAGGATACAAACAAGGAAGAAATTTACCTACCTACCCCTTGGCAGGTACAACACTAGTAAGAATATAAAAAAAAAAAAAAAAAAACTACAAGTACCAACATTACGTTATTCGAGTAGAACTGGTTCAAATCATTTTCGTAGCATCTTAAGTTTAAAGCATGTGAATAAAAAAATGTCATTAAGAATTGAGACTTTACAAAAGATTGTCAAACAAATTTGATGCCTATCACCTATAACATTGTAAAAAGATACATATGCTCCAGGTTTTCGTAATAATTTTTATGACGTGTGACTCAACCTGACGTACTTTAGCCATGCAAGTAATAGGTGAATCCAGAATGATTATGATGAATATTTTGATTAGGCAACTTGATCACGTTACTCCTGTTTAGCATCTTAGCTAACCTATTTAAGGCAACGGGAAATGCTTTTAGAAACGAAAGCGACAATAGAATCTATACATGATCCATTAGTAAACTTTCGTTAACAATCATGACAAATTGACAACAAATATTAAATGGACCAGATGCCCCATAGTAGCGCAATCAAACAAAACATAGCAGATTTTACGTATCACGATTTTGCCAACCATGAGCGACATAAATAAATTTAAACTTTGCACCAAGACAATTTAAAGGGCACTGTATTATGGGACCGGCCTGCGGATACAACATTGATGGCCAGCAGAAAGGTTGTTATTTCTTCCATTATACCTGGCATTTTTGGGTTTCATGGGCCCCAAATAAGACAATGCAAATCTTCGCTCCTAATTACATAGGCCCAACCCACGTACTGAAATAGATCATGTTCACTTCATATCATTCTTTCATATGCACCTATTTATTACTGAAAAAAAAACATTTTATTGCTTTAATTTTTGTATCTGTTTAAATTAGAGATTACCTAAGCTAATAGGTATAATTTAGTTGGCAACATACACTGTGTTTGTTTGTAAGAAAAAATTTAAATTTAATCCCACAAAATATATCATTGAGAAAGGACGATAAGTTTTTAAGTATGATTAAACTTAGGATCAGGATAAGTATCATAATCATCTCAAATAACCAAAACTTTTGAGATTACCCCGAAAGTCAAAGGCTTTGATTACAGTGATTTAAAGAATTAGAAGTTACCTATTGCAACTAATTTTTTAATAGGAATTTGATTCTGATGTGTGTGAAATAAAGTCGTATGATATCATCTAATACTGTGTTATGTCATTTAATGAGATTCACATCTTATATAACCATTAACTAATAATGATGTGTCGACACATGCAGCATTAAATTACAACATTAAATTACAACGTAAAATTATTTTCAAATAATAGCGCTTCAAAATTAAACATGTACTATGCCTTCTAAATTTGTGTAAGCTATTTAAATACACGAGATATTGTCAAAAACTTTTTTACTTTTAACAATAATCCTACTGAGATTTTAATTTGTGAATTCATACATAGTTACATACTACTTCAGCCACCACCGCTGATCCTAACGGGTTAAAAAAAATACAAAACTTTCACAAATCAAAATGTTTGATTTATTTTTAAGTTGGATACATCACTTAATTTTTTCAGTTATATTTTTGGATGTTCAATTCAAGAACTACGCTAACGGAAACAGATCAAAAGGAGAAAATCATTCAAGTTTGAAGCTCAGAAAAAGTGCCTAGCTAAGTTAGCCAATATGAAAAAATTCTCAACCACATTAATTTTAAGATTGAATTAGGGTAGCATTACTTGGCAGATGTTGAAGGAGTGTGATAAGAATCACATATATGATCATGCTTCAATTGGGTCATGAGAGCACCTGGTAATTATAGGAATCTTGACTATTGTTAATAAGGCTATTAGCTTCGTCAGAATGGAATAGACCGAAAAAGACATAATCTATAGGCCTAGCAAAGAGAAGAGAGAAAACCAAAACAAGCTCAGCAGTAGACACATCAACAACTGTCCATGCATGCCAGTGTCACACTTGGTTGAGTAACTTCTCTTGAATGTTTCATGTGCCAATGCTTTTTTGTTTTCAACAGTTTTGATTTCCAAAGTTGCATCGGTAAATAATATTTCCTAAGTCTAATAATTGTCGTATCAAAAAGAAAATAAATTATTCTAAAATAATTGTTTTTTTAATTTTTAAAGTAACCTTAATTATTTTTTATTTATATCATTTATAATATTAGTAATATGAATTACAAAAACAAAGAAATTAATAATAATAAGTGATGCCAAAAATGGATTAGAAGTTAAAAATAGTGATAGGAAAAAAGATTAAAACGTACGCTGTACGCTGGGGATCCCTAGTTTACCCTGGTCCAGCAGCAATGACCAAATATTCCAATTCCACATGGGAAAAAGGTTTGGTAATATAGCATAGTAAACGGATTATGGCAGAAAACCCTCCTCGACAACTAGACAAGCCCCCTCTGAACCCACTACACTTTCCTACCCTCTTCGTTACAGAGACACTTCAAAAACATATCCAATTCACATCCCTATTCTTGCGTTATTCTTCATAGCAACAAGATCTTGCACACTTATATTCCATCCCAGTCATGTTATCTGGTTATCAAATAATTGACACGAGACCCGTCTACAACTGTTTTCATCTCCTTTATTTTTTTAGTATCATTCTCCTAACTTAAAAAATAAATTATTTTTTTTATTGTTCTCCTTTAATTTTTATAATTAGCATGAGACAATCATATTTAAATTAAATAAAATAATATAATTATTATGAGAAATAATTTTTTTTTCAATTTAATGCAACTGTATGCTTGAGACTTTGAAATCATGATATATAATAGTTGATTCACACGTTAAATAAATATCTTCTCATGTCAATATATAGTCTGCGGTACACAACTTTTTCCTATTTTATCTGGTTCACATAATGGATGCGTTTGTTTAAATTTTAAAAAAATAAATTTATAATAAACACTTTTAATAAAAGTCTTTTTTGAAAAAATAGATAAAATTTATTTCTTAAAATAAGTGCAAAAATTATTTTTAAGTAAAAATAGTTTAAACATGACACACTAAAAAATAAAAAAATATTCATTTTATTTTATTAAAATAAGTATTTATTTTAGTAAATAAGTTTCAACAAACTAGCCTAATTTCCAATCCTAAATCCATCTCTCTCGTCCAACCAACATTACTTTATTTCCTTCTCCCCTTTTTTACACTTCCCAGTTAATTTTGATGACCAATCCATGCAAACTCACAAAAGAGCTTAATCTTTTTGCTCACTTTTTACTTTTACCCTTTTGGAAAGAAAAATCAGTAACATAATCAGTCAATTATTTTCAGTATTAAGTGAACAACTTTATTAATCAATTAACCTTCATATATAAACAATTAAAATAACTGAGTAAAAATAAGAAGAGGGGAGCGCAACAAAAACCGTTACAATTAAACGAGGAGGTAATTGCAATTTGAACCCTAAAAGGGAAAAACAACAAATCCAAAGATTGCAGCAGTAGTGCCTACAGGAATGAGAAAAGAAAAACAGCAAATTGCTAGAGTATATCAATCAGTGTTGGTCATTTTAAGCCGTCTGATTGGAGAGTCAATCACTGAGCTGAGTGAAGATGGAAGTGGTGATGAGGAAATGGACGGTGGTGATGATGGCGACACATCAGAGGTGTCCAATAGCTTCCTCTTGTTGATCCCTTCCCTCTCTTCTTGGCTTAATTCACCCCTAACCTCCTTTGTTGTCATGTAATCCTTCAAACGCTTCACATCAGATAACTTCACTGGCTTCACTATGAAATCCTCTGCACCCTCCTCCAAACATCTGCAAAATTTTCCAAAATTCCAAATCTTATTCATTATTTTTTTTTCTAATGTTGAATCAATTCAAGACTCAGAAAAGAAAACTCAAAAAATAATAGACATATAGAATAAGAAACATAAGGATACCTGTCTATGCGTGGCAAAACGTTTTCAGATGACATAATAACCACAGGCGTTTCCTTGAAAGTAGATGATTCCTGTTCCAAGTTAACACTTTTCAATCAACCCTTGTTAAAAAACCAATTTTTATTCTATAGTAAGATTATATAATGTGGAAAATGAAGGATCATTGTTTAAATTTCCTAACCTTGATTCTCTTGAGTAATTCATAACCGGTCATTCCGGGCATACAATAGTCTGTGATGATTAGATCTACCTTCAAACCCTGTTAGGGAAAAATAACAACCCAAATTATTATGGTTTCGTTCTAATGTGAAATTTTCATTTTCAGGGAAAATGAAATTGAATTAATTAATTAATTCCCTATTATAATAATACATACCACAAAACCATTAGTTTCAGAGGGTATTTTCTGCTCGTCCAATAGTCCAAGCAATTGCAGTGCTCTCAGCCCACTATCCACAGCAGTAACTGCAATTTATTAAAAAAAAAAAAAACTTCAATCTTCAACAAGCATCCAAAAAATGAAAAAATAATTAAGTACACTAAAAGGGTGTTTTAAAAAAAATTATTTGAGAGCACTAACCTTTACAGGCTAAGACTTTGAGCAAGTGTTCGATGACTTTGCGATCAACGGTGCTGTCATCAACGGCTAAAACATGAACCTCTTCGGATTGGTTCTGTTTGAGGCCGAAACCGTTGATGTTTTCTGGCATCCTCGGCCAAGAAACGACGCTGTTAGAGTCCATTTCTTGCTTCGAGGATAGAAAAAGTGAACAGAGAGAGAAAGACAAAGACAGAGACGAAGGAATCCTCAACGTAACTTGGGTGCTTAGATCTTAAATACGGCTTACTGTAATATCTATAATAATAATAATAAAAAATACCTTATTTGGTGTATATATTTTGTTAAATTATTTTATCTTTTATTAATTTTTAAATTTTTTTTATTTTTCTCCTAATAATTATTTACTACTCTAATGTTTGTTAGTGTTTTTTTACTTTTAATTATTTTTCTTTTTTAACTTTAACTAAAATAAATAAAGAGTTACGGAATGTTTCTCTACTACTAATAATAATGATGTAAGTTTTCCTACCAATCTATTAATTATCATGTCGTTTTTCTTTCACTTTTTTTGTCTAACACATTTATGGGAAACTTTGACAAGGGAAATAAACTATTTTCATACTTGTTAAAAAAAGAAGATAAAAATTTTAAATTAACAATTAAAAATTTGAAAAGTAAAATGTTTGCTATCTAAAATTGTAATGTTTAATATTATAAATCATAAATATACTTTTATAAAGATGTTAAACAAAATTATTTATTATTTTTTTACCATAACTTTTAATTTTTCAGTTTTTGGAAAAGGACAGTTTAATTTTTCAAAAAATAAATTTGTAAAAGTATTTTCTAAATATAAGAGATTCTTATAATATTAATTGAGTTCTATGTACTAATAACAATTTTACATTCTTGTATAATCACAAATTACAATGTTACTTTAAAATAATTATTGTAAAAATAAATTGAGATGAAATAAGATCTAAAACTTTTTATCATATTAGTGACTGATCTTTTTTCCATATAAATTTGTGAATATTAAGAATAAAATCTTATCTTTCTCATTATTAGTATAAAACTTAAATTTGAAATCCACTGATGGTATAAAATGTTTTTAAACAATAATCTAATATAAATTGTTATTTATGATAAAATTGTTAACTTTTATAATTATTACTTCAAATGTTATATCTAAGATTATTTTCTAATTGATTTATGGTAAAAACATAGCGCATGAAAATTAAATTCTTAAAAATAAAATTATCTTGTAATAATTAATATATTTATTTTTTATGTTATTCTTTAAATGAAATTAAAAATAATTAAACAATTTATAAATTTTCTTATAAATTCTTATTTCCTAAATTTTTATTTTTTAAAAAAATAATTAAATTATGAATGGAAGATTTTCTTTTTTATATATATAAAATGGAAGATTTTCTATACCATATATCAGCTAATATCTCTCTATGATATAAAGTCCCTTTCGCAAAAGCAAATCTCTCAGGAAATCACAAAATCTTCACTGTCCCTTTTTCTTGTTATTTTTTTAATGTTTAGACATGGAGCTGAGATTCTGAAATCCACTTCGAACTATGATCTCTCCGTATCACAAACTTTTTTTAATATTATTATTGTGATGAGGAATGATATATCGCGTGTGATTGACGAGATTTTGGTCAATTCTTGGGATGTGCGAAGAGATGACATGTCACACAGTGATTGGCTGGCCCGGTTGACCTAAAGTGAATGCTTTGCGAAACCGCGCCGTCAAATCCCGTGCCGGTCCATGCAACTCCCTCGACTGGAAGCATCATAACAATGCCTTTTCCCGGCGACACTATTGCTTCTTTGATTTTCTTTCTTTCTTTTCTTCTTTTTAAGAACCATTGCGGATATGATAATTCATGAAAGTTTTTTTCTTCTTTTGAAAATTTCTTTAAAAGGTGTGATCTAAAGAAGCTGTGTATTTTTTTTAAAAAAACAATACATTAAATTTTACATAAAGTAAATGTTTGAGTCAGGTAAAATAAAATACAAACAACAATGCTCTTCTTACGTCTGTTTAAGGAAAAAAATTCATATTAATTGATTTATATATTTTTAAGGGGGTGTTTATTTCATGAATTATTTTGTTATTCTTAGGAATATAAGAACAGAAAAAATTATCACACGTTTATTATAAGGTCATAAAAAAATTAATCATAGATATATTTTATCCCTGAATGTTCTACCAATAGTTAGTTTCGATCCAGAACGCGAGAAAAAATTATTCTCATAGGACAAGAATACTTCTTCATGAGAAAAAATTCACATATTTTCTCTCATCAACCATCATCCCACTAGTCTCTTATTGTTCATTTGTGATACGTGCTTAAATTTTTTCCAATCCCCCAAATTTTGTTTTTATCCAAATAATATTCCTACAATTTGATTTACTATCGATTTCATTCTTACATTTTACAATAAATTTTTCTTTCCCTCCAATGCTCCTTTTTTAATAGATAATTCTTGTTTCTCTTTCAATTATCATAATCGTCAAACAAAAGGGATGGGACAAAGCGTGTAGCCAGAGTTTTTGTAATAAAGATATTTTAGTAATTATAATATATATTTCCTAAAAAAATAATTCACCAAGCACAGTTTTAATCATTATTTGGAATATAAAAAATAATTTCAACTAGTTTTAATAATTAACCAAACACATTTTTTAATAGTACTCAAGAATAACATTCTCATGTTATATTCTCATAAAAAAAATATTTCCCGGACTAAAAAAATTAGGTGTTAAGCAAACACCTAAGTTGTGTGATATTTTTGTTGGGAATAAATGTGTATATTCAAGACTCAATTTATTATGTAATTAATTTCAATTCTAATAATAAAGTAGTGTTAGAGTTTCATCATTATACTCTAAAATAGTTGATTTAATGAGATCCTTGATTAAATTACGGACTTGTTATCATAATAGAGATTATTGATAATGAAAAACAAGATCTTTATAATTTTAATCGAATTGATGTAGAATTATTGTAAATAGGATATTAATAATTCAGAAAGATCAATATATGTATGATGGTCTTTATTGATTAACATGTTTTATTTATTAAATTACATGTATAGATTAGCGACATAGGGTTGGTGCATGATCTAAAGCTCTATTGTGTTTCCATGTGGGGAAACAACCTATTTAGTGGAAAAATCCTTATTCAATTCCCTTAGTATGCAAAATTTTCTTAGATAAGTGACGGTACGCACTGCGAGCGAAAATAGTCTTTGATCTAATAGGTTGGGGAGCACTCGTGATCTCTAACACATGACAAAAAAAAGTACATATATAGATGATGCAAATGATGGATTTGATCATTGAACTAACTCAATTAAGAATTCTTAATGATTAATATTACCTTAATCTATTAATAGGAAACTTTTAAGAAGAAACGTAATAATTGACCTGAGATTATAATATTAAATCAAAGTTATTTATTGTATTTTAGTTATGTACATGTAATGTCTTAGGATACTAGTTGAATAGATATTAGATATGATTTAATACATGTAGAATTAATGATTAATTAAGAAGCAATCCATTAATTTTATGTAATGAGTTTCAGGTCTTGATCAAGACATTTGAATGAAACAAGAAAATACTTTCTCAAGTGATATGTTAACTTGTTAGAGTTTGACAATAATATCATACTCTAGAGTTAATTATGAGTTGTATATTATGGAAGAAAATATTACACTATACTTCTATTGGTTCTTGAAGGTGTATGATGTTACTTCATATAATTTGGACATCAAGAAGTGTTGCTAGACACCTGTCTTGATTAGTAAATTAATCACATTAATTTAGTATATTGAACTTACAGGGTCACATACAAACGAATATTTTAATAATCTTTAGTAATAAAATAATTTATTTGATATATAATTAAATTATATATTTAATTTAATCAAATAAATATTTTAGTGAAATATATTATATTCTTTGTTATCACAAAAAAATATAATTAATATAAATATAAAATGTATCTTTTCTTAAATGTGAAAGTTGTAGTTAAAAATAAGAATAAGATTCTTGTTACATATCATGATTAAATCACATGATTAATTAATGTAATTAATTAAAAGATGTGTTTTTCCTAAATTAAAAAAGCTTCTTAAATAAAGATATATGATATTATTTAAAATCAAATCTCTCTTTTAAAAAAACCTAAATTCATATTTTTTTAATACTATAAATAGAAGTCTCTGTCCAAAAGCAAAATATACTATAGACATAAACTAAAAACGTTCAACAAGAGTCAGTGTCTAGACATGAAAAGTAAAGAAAGTTTGTTCTTTTTAAGATTTCACTCATAAAAAAATAAAAAGTAAAAAGAAAATTTATTCTTTTTAGAATTTTACCTGTAAAGAAAAATTTTGTTACTTAAGATATACACGGATTGAATATACAATTCTAATTTTTTTATTTATTATTGTCGTAATATATTTTAAATACAAAATTAATTTAAAATATTTTCTACTGAAAACAATATGTTTAAACAAGGTAAGACAATAATTTTCTTCGGCATACTTAATGCAACTACATATAACTTAAAGAGTATTAGTTAAGCTATAAAAACTGCGTTAGTTCATCCACAAGCCTATGGTTAAGTTGTGATTTAAGTTTATATATGAACAATGGTATGTTATTTTCAATGTGAAATAATTACTTAATTTATATTAGTTAACATTTTAAAATATCATATTCAAATTCATAGAATATATTTTTACTAATTCTTGTATCTGTTAAACGAAAAAAAAATATAAGTATCTTTTTTTTATCAGTGAAGGAAATAAAACATAAGTATCTTTAATAAAATATCAGAGGAATATAATAAAAATATAATTAATTATATATACGAATACGTAAACATTTCTTCATCTTCAGGTGAAGTTGTAACGTGAACTCCGAGAGCAGACTGCAGTCTGCAGAGTATCTTCATCGCTAATCGTGGAAGCGATAATATGCACGTTTTGCCTCGTGTGCTATCCTTTTGTTTGTATTATAGTCTGTCATACAATAATTTATTTTGAAATATAATATATATATATATATATATATATATATATATATATATATATATATTGTTATTTTAAGATTAAAAATTATATATATAATGAATCAAATACTTTAGTTTTAAAAACATATGTATAATGTATCATAATGAGATAGATTTGTCTGTATAATTTTTTTTTTACATAAAATAGTACTTTTTATGATGATTTTTTGAAAGAGATGGAAACTTAGTATCTTTAATCATGATTAAAACAATATTTTTTAATTAATTTATTTTTAAAAATTAAATAAAAATTAAAAATTTCAATTTTTATATACTAATCTATATTTTTATTTCCAATAAAATAATTAAATAGTTTTAAAAATATTTTTAATTTTATTATTAATATTTTACATATAATTTTAAACCTAAGAAGTGTGTACAATAGTTACTAATATATTTCTACAATCTATTTTAAGCACCTATTTTCTTAGAATTAAATTGCAGAATAGATTGACATAAATATGTGAGAAATCAAGAATATTAGAGATATTCAAGTATTGTATTATAAGAAACTTAAAAATAAAAAAGACAAAATATCATGAGTTTCTTAACAAATTTTTATTATTGGAACATGTGATTTTGATAATATGTTGATTAAGTGAGTTACTTATATAAATAATTTTTGTTTAATTCATTTTTATTAATTAAAGAATTATTTTTCAATTACAAAATTTAATGTGACTTAAGTTAAGTAGCACTCACTTTAGTAATTTTAATATTGTAGTAAATTTTTATATAAATTTTTTAAATCTGTGATATGGTAGACTCACAAATTTAAAATAAGTAATTCATTTAAGTAATCATGCATTATAAATGTTGTTATCCATTAGTGAAATATGTCACATAATTTGATTTTATCCACTAATTCTTGCAGTAATCGGAAATTGAATAGGAGAAATGCATTATTCTATTGAAAAAGTGTATGAAATATGCTTTTTTGTTAAAAGAAAATAAATTTCATAAAATAATTAATACAACTTTTTCGTACGACAGAATAAGTTTCATGAAGAATTAAAAATATATATAATAGGGGTTGGTATATTTTCATGTTGCTAATCACTATTAAAAAAACTTTTTTCTACATCTACGACATTCATTAAAAAATCGTCTTCGTTCGTATAACAGTGTTAATTTTGTAAATATTATGAATATTTCAAAGACATTTTTCACGAAACCATCTTTGAATGGTTACTATTTTTAATTTTTCGCTTTCTCTCTCTCTCTCTCTCTTATTCCACAGCGTATTGACCCTATCTTATTCTCGCGTTTCTTCTTCGTCGCCTCGACTTCTTCATCGAGACGCTAAGGGAGCATAAGGAGTTGGCGGCGCTTTGACTTCTTCGTCGTGCCACTCTCTCTCTCTCTTTTTCTTCTCACACTCACGCCTCACACAATTCCAAAATCCCTAGCTAGAAACAAGCCATACTCACTCTCTCTCATTCTCTCTGTTTCTCTCAGATTCCTAAGTTTTCTGTGCTCAGGCGCCGAACAACCATAAGATCCGCACCGTCGCCGAAATCAACCTCAATGACGGATGCGTGCCGTCGGGAATCAACAACTTTGTGGTAAATAAAAAATGCACGCATGCTTGGGGCTTCTCTTGTTGTTGTTTTGATCGATTTTGTGCAACAATGTATTTAGATTTTGCTTTTGTGTTATTCTACATTTCCGTTATTCTGCATTTCCATTTTCATGCAAATGCATTTTCAGTACTGATTCTATGGCTTGCTCCTTCTTTTTTTTTAATGTAGGTTCTTTGCATTTTCTAGGGTTTTGTAGTGAGTTGAGTGAGACGTTCGAATTGAACAACTTTTGTTTCGCTCCTGAGGTAAGAATCAGATCGAATTGAAGAAGAAGAATTATGTTTTTTTTTATTCTTGCTTTTTTGTTTTTTGAGTTTGTTTTTGCTATGATAGTTGGGTTTTAGTTTGACTTGCCTTGTTTCTTAGAATGCACTTGTTTTTAGGGAAAATATTCATGTCATTGTTCATTTTATTTCTCTTTGTCTCTTTCCTTTTATCATTTTATTTTTTTTATTGGTTTTGGTTTTGTTGAACATGTTTAACCACTTTTTCTTAAAAAAGTTTTGAGTTCAGTTTTTTTTTTTTTTTGTGTGGTCAAATAGGATTTGAAAAGGTAGCTTTGGATGAAGTAGTGAGAGCATTTTTTTTTTACCCATTTTAAGAGCTTGCATGATTTTGGTTGGGGCATTGGTAGAGTTTGCGTGTAAAGCCATTTAATGTCATAGTTTGAAAAGGTAGCTTTGGATGAATTAGTGAGCATTATTTTTTATTTTTTTACCCGCTTAAGGAGTTGGTTTGGGTGATTATAAGCTTGCATAACTTTGAATGGGGTATTGGTAGAGTTTATCTGTTAATGATATGGGCTATTGAGTTGGGGAGGATTGATTTTGGAACTTGTCGTGGTGCAGAAGTTAGTTCAAGTGCGAACACTACTAGAAAAAGAGCTTTTTGCGATGCACTTACGACATCGGTCCAACGAAACCATAGAAGTATATTAAATGGTGCATTTGTGTAATTACAACGAAAGTGTGCACCTTGCCAATTTTATGGTTGACATTGGCACAACTCCCTTGAAGGTTGTTGGAAGGGACTCGAGAGTGAGGAAACTAGACAGCTTGGGGTATTCTCGATTTCCGTAACATACTTATTGCTCTCACAACATCGTGGAGTTTAGGTTAGTAAATTTCACAATTGCATTTGGCAGCTTAAAGCATCTCCTTCAGCGTGTTACTTCCTTTGGCGTTTGTCTTTAGGTAGGCCTACTATGAGTGGGAACCTTCAAAAGAGGAAGATCCAATTAGCTAAAGATGTATATTCATGCCCATTTTGTGGAAGAGAAGAGGAATCCAATAGTCATTTGCTTCTTACATGTTATGCTACGGATCGCTTAAGGAAATGGTTCTACTCATGGCTAGATATACGGATAGTGTTGTCGCAAGCCATACATAACCACTTTTGGCAACATTCTTCATTGGTGTAGAAGGAAGTGGATTCGCAAGTGTGGAATATGGTGTGGTTGGTGGTGCTTTGGTCCCTTTGGACAACAAGGAACAACATTATCTTCAATAGGGGGTGTTATTGTTTGAAGGTTTGATGGAAAAGATACTGATCAAGTCTAGGCACTACTAAAAAAACATGTTTTTACAACGCAGATTTGATGATGGTTCTAATAAAACTGTCTTAAAAATGAATGCGGTGGCAATTTAGTAAATAAAAGGCTACGAACGAAGATGGTTTCTAGAAAATTGTATTTGAATGAAGAATTCGAAGACGGTTTTGATTATAACCGTCTTAGAATACCATGTATAGTGGCATATTTGTAATTTAGTCCAACTAATTTAAGATGGTTTTTTAATAGCACCATTGTTGAGTGAAAACATAAGTTTTAATTTTGACTCCACCCTCATGCCCTGCAACCCTAACTCTTGCGACGTTGGATCCCCTAGCATGTCTTTCTCCCTCTTCCCTTCGCCACTACCCTTTCATCTCCTCTCCATACAATCTTGCAACTCCCAGCACAATCGAAGCAAGGAAATAACCTAGCCCCACCACACCCTCCACACGTTTGCCTCCTAATCCCCATCTCCACACACGTCGCATTCAATATCCTCCCGAGTTGACCTGTCTCGTTCAGCTCCACCAACACCTCCAACCCACCCAAGCACCTCCCTTTCACGAACACCCTAGGCAGCACCACCACTTCCCCGTCGACCAGCTCCTTCACCTCCCTCAGAAACTCCTCGTGCAGTGACACGTCGCGCTCGTTGAGCACCACCTTGTGCCCGCCCAACACATCGTTCGTGGTTGCAGTCCTCAAACGCCTTCCTCACGCCCCCCAATGACATCGTATAGAAAACCAATTGGGGGTTCTGGTGACATTATTTTTCCATTTGAACAGTTTCATCTTATTTTATTTTAGTTTCTCTCTCAAGTTGTAAATAGTCTACTCTCATGTGCAAGAAATTAGGGTTCTGGTGACACTATTTTGCTTGTTTCATGCTTGCGTTGGATTTGTTTTGCCATCACTTGCTAGATTGAGGACCATGTAATCTCTTTAACTAGAGTTGTGCTTTTGCTTATTTCAAATGAGTTTGTCATGACTTTCCCATGTGTGCACTGTTATTATGTTAGTAATTAATGCTTTGCTGGATACTGACAACAGGGAATAGAGACAGGCAGGTGGCCATCAGCTTGGTGTACTTAGCACTAGTCAAGGACTTCATAGTTATTGTTAGTATCCAATTTGAAAGTGTTGGAAGTACAACTAGACTTAGGTGTTTATAAATGTTTCACACTTTCATAGTTAATTACTAAACATAATTTTAGTTTTGGGCACAAGATTATTTTATCTTGTGTAATGTAAAGTTGTAAGCTTGATTGTGTATGGCAATGTAAATGTTTGGCTTAATAGTTTTTAGATGTGCTGATTTGTCCAAAGCATGAAGTTAAGCGTTACATTGATCTCACTGCTGATGAGACTTTTGATTTATGGCTCACTACACAAAAAGTTGGTAAGCATCTTGAGAGCTACCATAAGGCTTCATCACTTACTCTTGCTATCCAAGTAAGACTCATTTGAAGTATACTCAGCTTGGGATACCTTTTGAAATCAACCCTATATATGTATGCAATAGACTAAGGTGATTAAGGAATATCCAAGGCATCACTCAAGTATAACGTTGATGACCTTAATGGCAACAATACAAGCCATAGTCTATGCCTTCTATTTTGAGACAGATTTGAGTCAATGGAAGTTGGGTTCAGGTATCAAGCTTCTAACAACACTTTATATGGTATGTTAATTAATTTATAATTAGTGTTGGATGGTGAACTAATGTTATACCAATAATTAATGGATGTTTTATCATGAGACTAAAATTTTGTGGCAAGGAATTGTGGCCACTGGATTAGTGAACATTGCCACTTCGTGGTGTGTACGAAACAGAGGTCCATTGTTTGCATCTATTTTCTACCCCTTTTGCCTTGTGCTCATGACTTTTTCTAGTTCCTTGTTATTAGAAGAACACCTATACTTAGGAAGGTATGCACTATGACCTACCTTGTTCATTTAAATATGAATATCAATGTGACAGTAACTTGCAAGAAATATATATTTCTCTTGCATAATTTTATTTACATAATTGTTTCACACCTAGTTCGGAAAAATTGTTGGTAAGTGATAACTTTGTATAGAAGTACCTGAATACAGCTGTAGTGCAGTGGAGACCACCCGTCCAATTAATGACACTCAGGTAACACTACAACAAATCTGTTAAATAATGGAGGTTATTTTTTCGTTTAGTGGAGGTTTTTACCCTCCGCAAAATAAATTACGAAGGTTTTCAAAAACCTCTGCAGTTATATTCGCCACAAGCAATTAGCGGCGGTTTTCGAAAACCTTTGGTATCGAGAATATTTTGCAGAGGTTTTTTTGTAGAGGTTTTAAACCTACACTAACTGTTTAGGTTTTTTAAATGAGGTTTTAAACCTACGCTAACTGTGGAGGTTTATTGGAAGAGGTTTTTATACCTACACTAAATATGGAGGTTTTTTGTAGGAGGTTTTAAACCTATGCTAAATGCGGAGGTTTATTAAAAGAGGTTTTAAAACTATACTATGGAGGGTTTTTTTTTTAAATCATGCTAGCAATAGATGTTTTACAATTGATTTTCTAATTCTCCTTATTTTCTTCTATATAATGATTTTGTATACTCATTTTAGTTTCATAATCTACATGTATTACAATTTTTCATTTTTTTATGATATCCATAAAAAAAATGTAATAAAAAAACTCATAATGAGGACGTAGAAATTATATTTCAATAACCAAAATAATAGTATATAGTTCAAAGATTTATAATTCAAATTTCTATTCTAAATCAAAGTATGACATAAAATCCATAACAAAGTAATATTAGCCTTGTACTAAACTTTAAATCCAAAATACATTATAAGCAAACTAAGGGTTGCTAGCACCAGAAGATCCTCTTGCATCCAAAGGTGTATTAGGAACACTTGAAGCATCATTTGGCTGAAATAAGAAAAGAAAAAACACTTAGTCACATATACTATATACAAGGGTGTATCACACATACTAAATCATAATGACCATCAATAAAAATAATCAATTCTAAACAATTGTTTTAATATTCTAAACTTATGCATGGTTATTACCTTGGTCATGTATGTTTACTTAAAGACCTAACTTGAGATAAAGAATATTAAGAGCTAGCCAAAATGAATAAAATTCTACCTTAATATTGTTGATTAACTATAAAATCTACCTACAAAACTGTAAATTAATTAGCTTAATAAACACATGTACCAATTACAAAATATATTTCCTTACTAATATGCGTGAATAAATTAATAAACTATAGACATATGTAAAACAATTTTAAGAGTACATTGTGTATTATTCTAACAAGTTTTAGGATACTTCACATATACATAATGATGTATGCATATTAATTACTTACATGTGTTTGATCAGGAGTGAAATAACTAGCTAATTCTTTAGGGATCCTTCCTTCCTTCATTATCATGTAGGCCTTAAAAGCTGATTCTAAATTGTTGCATTTCTCTTGCCATTGGTTTGAAGATGGAAAGGCAACACCAGATGAAGAAGAGCTTAGACTAGAAGCTCGAAGTCTTGTGTTCCTGAATGTATTAGAAGGAACAACTCCTAATCCCATGCATCGCACTCTCCCAATGTGCTCTAACCCTAACACTCTACCAACAACATCAAGAGGAGACATTTCATTCATTGTATCTGGATTCATAATCTAAAAAAATTGGAAGTTAGAGTTTGAAACAAAGATGGTAAAAAAATACCTATCCACTAAATGACTATTCACCCGCTTTCTAAACCAATCAACAAACTCTTTATTGACTTTTTTCTCTATCTCTGTAGACGAAGGTCTTCTTCCTCTTGAACTCCTTTTTATGAATTCTCTAAATTCACTGCATAAACTAATTATTATAATCAATACACATGACTATTATTTATAAGTAGTATAACAATAAAAGTTTATGTCACTTTACTTACTCCACAAATGGTGTGACTATAGTGCAATTAAGGAGATGAGCTTGCAATTTTTGCATTGGAGTTAAAGTGAACATTGAACAAGCTCCTACTGGTTTTCCAATTTGTGGGAAGATAGAGGACACAAAAAAAGTCTCATTATCAATTGGGTTATCACAAACACGTTTAGGTCTATTGAACCTTGTCTCGATATCTTCAACGTACCAAGAACAAAATGTAAGAGACTCTTCAGCTAAATACCCCTCAGCTATGGATCCTTTAGGTTGTGCCTTGTTTCTCACAAAGGATTTTAAGTGACCTAATTCCCTATAGAAATAACTAACAATTAAAGAGTGTACAAGTAAGATATTTGTAATATAACATCATAAATTTAAATTATTTAAATCTTTACCTCTCTACTGGATACATATATCGATAATGCACTGGGCCTCCAAGTTTTGCTTCCTCTATAAGATGAACAGTTAAATGAACCATAACTGTGAAGAATGATGGAGGGAATAACATTTCTAAGTGGCATAGTGTAACCACAATGCGATCTTGGAGTAACTGAAGTTTTGGAAGATTTAAAGTTTTACCACAAAGTATTCTAAAAAAAGAACAGAACTCCACTAAGACAGAAGTCACATGGTCTGACAACAAGTTACGAATTGCTAGTGGTAGCAATTGTTCCATAATAATATGGAAATCGTGACTTTTTAACCCATATATTTTATTAAGTTTCTCATCAATACATCTGGAAATGTTACTTGGGTAACCATTTGGTACTGTAATAGTCTTCAAAGTTTTCAAAAATAACTTTTTGGTACCACGTGTTAGTGAAAACAAAGCAAGGTGATACTTTCTATTATCATCTGGCCAAAGATCAGGCCTTAAGCCCATTTCTTTTAAGTCTTTTCGAGCATTAAGGTTGTCTTTTGATTTATCCTTCTCATGGAGCAATGTATACATGACATTTTCGCATACTTTTTTTCAATATGCATAAAATCTAGATTATGTCGTAACAAGTTAGACTCCCAATATGGAAGTTCAAAGAATATGCTTCTTTTATTCCACTGTGACTTCTTGTCTAGATCTTTTTCTTGTTCCATTTTGAATAACTCTAGTTCCAAATGTAGTATTAATATGTTCCACTCGTCGAAAAATGTCAGATCCTGATAATTTTAATGGTGAGTTTTGTTCTTCTATGCTTCCATCAAAGCGAACATGGTTCAATCTAAATTTATGATTTCTACATAGAAAATGATGATGCCCCATAAAACACCACTTGTTACAATTTCGAAGGCGACAAGGTTTTGCATCTAAATTGCAAGTTGGGCAAGCCAATCCTGTGTGTATGTTCCAACCAGATAAGATGCCTAAGCCAGGAAAGTCACTAATTGTCCACATAAGAGCTGCTCGCATTCTAAAATTTTCATTTAAGGATGAGTCATAGGTGTCCACACCACTCCATAACTCACGTAACTCCTCTACAAGGGGCTTTAGGTACATATGTATGTTATTTCCAGGAGATTGCTTGCCTGGAATGATCATTGATAGAATAAAGGAAGTGTGGTTCATACATATCCAAGGTGGAAGATTATATGGAATTAAGAAAATTGGCCAGATGCTATAGGTAGAACTCAAGGTCCTAGTAGGATTAAAACCATCAGTAGCAAGGCCTAAGCGAACATTTTGAGGATCTAAAGAAAACTCAGGATGGATTAAATCAAATGTCTTCCATGCCTCTCCATATCTTGGATGCCTTAACAACCCATCTTTATTGTCTTCCAAAACATGCCATCTCATATCTTTTGCAGTCTTACGACATGTGAACAGTCTTTGCAATCTTGGTTTCAATGGAAAGTAACGTAAAACCTTTGCAGCTATTTTCTTCTTCTTGTTGGGTTTCCATCTAGATGTACCACAATGCTTACAAGCATCCAAACTTTTTTCATCATCTCCCAAATACAACATGCAGTGTTTTGGACAAGCATCTATCTTTTTATAATTAAGACCAAGCTTGTTAATAATTTTCTTTGCCTCATAAATAGAAGGAGGAAACTTTGCTTTTTCAAATGCGTCATTTAACAAATCCAATATCATAGTCATTGCCTTATCGCTTAATCCACACAAAAATTTTATATGATATAATTTGATTATAAATTCTAGTTTTGTGTACTTGCTTCCTTCATACAATGTTTGGCTCCCATCCTTTAGAAGCTCATAAAAGACATTATGATCTTCTCTTGGTTCATCATTTACTATTTAATCTTCATTTAATGGTTGTGATGCACCTACATTAGGGTCATGTTGCCTATATTGTTCAAATGCGTCATTGATCATCATTTCCATTGGGTTTTGAGGTTGAACACCACTATCTTGGAAAACATCTTCCACTTGAGAAGATTCTAATGCTTGCTTTTCACCATGAAGATCCCATATAACATAGTTTTGAGGAAATGGTTTATATAGCAAGTGATCTTCAACTATGTCTCTAGTTTGCCATTTCATAAATCCACATTTTGGACATGGACACCGAATCGTTTCTCCTACAGCTCCATTCTTAAAAGCAAAATCTAAGAATTTACTCAAACCAATGGAGTAATCAATTGAGTTTCGGGCCTTTGAAATCCATGACTTATCCATTACAAAAGATACCCAAACAATTTTATTAAAATAATTTATCACACTATGATAATATAACATAGTATAATTTGTATTAAAAAAAAGTAAGTCCTCCACAAAATTATAATATAAATTAAGAAGAAAAACTATAATAATTATTCTAACTAAATAGAATAATTGGTGGGGGAAGAAGCATAACCTAAGATTCAATACCAATTTTTATGTTATAGATACTACCATATATGTTATAAAATAAGAATAGGTATTTAGAATAAAAACCAATGGAACCAACAAAAAAAAATGAATTACAAAAAATTATAATAAATTACACTTGTTAGCTAACTAGTAGAGGTCGTAACATAAAAATACTATCATGAAAATGTAATATACGTTGTAAACACATAAAAATAAAGATTACAATGTTTAATCAAAATAAGAGAGAGATGAAGTACCTTTGAACTTCCAGTAAATGAAAGCAGGGGAATGTGTCTTTTGCTATTGCCTAACCAATTTCAGCACCTCTCAAGAACTTCAGCTACAAGCTTTAAAAAAAAATAAGGAAATTAAGTTAGTATTATATACGACAAGTTAGTATTATATATATATATATATATATATATATATATATATATATATATATATATATATATATATATATATATATATATATATATTGAACATTAAGATTCTATTGTAAAAAAAAACATTAAAATTCTAAATAATATGTAGGAACCTACTCGAGGAAGATCTTGCCTAAATGAATACAAATGAGCTTGAACTGCTTGAGAACTAACTGGAGGCAGCACTGAGGAATATTAGGTCAACAAAGGTAAGCTTCGATTTCAATAATTTAGATTCATTTATTATTTACAAATTAAACTACGTTTTCATAATATATTACTTTATACTTTTCACACTAAAATTATTTTTAATTAATAATTGACTTTATTATTTATATTATTAGTACATTTATGTATTGTAAAAATTAATTAATTAAAAATTAGTGCATATTTTTTTCACACATTATAATTGATTGTTTTCTGCATTTAGTTCTTGTTGGCAAAGCTTTCTAATTGGAAATTGCAAATTTTTAGGCATTTTTGTGCTTTCTAATTGGAACATTTTATGCTTTCTACACTCATAATGTATAAACTTTTTTACTACCAAAATCTGTACTCCAATAACATTCTCCAATTTTTAACATTCCCTATTTTATTACTTAATTATTATGCCAATAATATTCCCTACTTTATTGCTTTATTATTATGCCAATAATAAAATAAAATAATCATTGACTGTATAAATAATGCCTTGATTAGTAAAAAAAATAAAATAATCATTGACTATTATGGTAATAAAAAAAATAAAATCATTTTTTTTAAAAAAGAATACATTCTAAGACCGTTCTTTGAAAAATCGTCTTAGAATGTTTGAATTCTAAGACAGTTTTTGAAAAAATCGTCTTAGAATCCTCAATTTTTTTTCTAATTTCTTTCTTTTTTAAAAAAATAAATACATTCTAAGATGGTTCTTTGAAAACCGTCTTAAATTATAGACATTCTAAGACAATTATTTTTAAAAAAACCGTCTTAGAATTGTAACTTTTCTAAAATGGTTTTTTGAGAACCATCGTCGTAGATGCGAACATTCTACGACATCTCCTATGACGACAGTTAATAACCAACATAGAATGTCTAAAATAACTATTGTAGAAAAGCGCTTTTCTAGTAGTGAGGATGTGGGTGAAAGCAAGAGTCAATGGGTTTAATTACTCATTGTCAGAGTATATTAACTTCCCAAAGAATTATATCCTCAATTTGGACGATTGACAAGCATATGTATTGTTATTCATCCACTTGTTTGGTGTGTGGAACTTGTGATATGGTGATATCTTTCTATATGCATGGATTATGTATCTGTTAAGATTCTACTATGGTATCTTGTGTTATTTGTCTAGATTATTTGACTTGATTATGTTAGTGTGACACCCTCTACCCCACACATATATGTACTAATAATAAAAGAAATAATTAAAAAAATTAAACTTAATTCAAGTTTTTAAAACATATTTAAATACAAGCCTTTCAAGAGGGTAGAAGGCTCACATTCACCTTTCTAACATCATCATAAAACTTTTCTAAATAAATAATAAATTCACTTCGGCTCAAACAAGGCCGTCTATAAAACCCTATACCCCAATGTCACATCCTATCAGAGCGTTGTGTCCCGACGTCCTTCAGCACATGGTTCCTTTGAGCAATTCACCTAGTCATCTGCTCCCCCGAACACAAAGTACAAGATCATCACAGGATCCAAACACAAACAACACACGGGGAGTGAGTTATCACATTCCTAACTAATAGAGAAACAAGACAACTAGATATACATATCATATAAACCAAATAAAACTTAGTTACACGCAATTCACGTAATTCCACCACTTTGTCATTCAAAGTTCACTTTTCAATCATCAATCACATTACACAAGAATCACACGCTCTGATCAAGACATAATAACACATCAATTTAATAATAAACAATTAGCAAGCGCATGAGACAGTTATGCTAAGACTCAAGCCTATATGCAATGTGGTACCATGTCAGTGAAAAACCACCCTGGGCGCTTAGGAGTACATAACAAGACACACCACACAATGAGTTCGTCAGGTCACTCTCACTAAGTAAGATCATAGGGAGACCAGTCAGGGTCACGATGTTTTGCGAGAATGCTCTAACCATATGGGATCAGCATAGGCTTAAAGAAGCACTCAAACCCGGTGACCCCCAAGGCCTACACTTCGAAGAGTCCGTCAGGGCATCTCCCTCCTGATTCAGGTCCAACCCCTAAAATCATTTTAGCACACAGACACTGCTAGTGAATTAGACAATACCCACGACCTCACACTCGTGTCTTAAACACGTACAACATATTGCGCTACAATTTAACATTGGTTCCTAAATAGGAACCTACACTTTCTCTTTGACACTGGTTCCTAACTAGGAAACCTACAATTTCTCTTTAACACTGCGCATTTACACTTTTCTCAAGATAACACTGGTCGAGTTATTGTACAATTCACAGCTTACAACACAAATAATGTCACATCAAGAGTTAATCACACACTTATTCACAACCAAAACTCATTCACAATTTCACATCTCATAATGTCACAATCCACCATCACATGTTTTCATGTATCTCACAATTCAACACTTGTTCTACTTTACACTTTTACTCAATCTCAAAAACAATATTATAATCTCAAGGCAACATATTATTCCACAATTCATCACATATTTCATTTATAAGCACTGTTCATGAATTATACAATACCCTCACACTCATGTTTCAAACATGTTTAACACAATTGCGCTACAATTTAACACTGGTTCCTAACTAGGAACCTACACTTTCTCTTTAACACTGCGCATAAACACTGGTCGGGTTATTGTATAATTCATAGCTCACGATATAATTAATGTAACATCAAGTGTTAACACATCCACTTATTCACAATCGAATATCATGTCCACACTTTAACATCTCATAACATCACATCAACTATCTCATAACGTTCCCAATGATATTCATAAGGTACAACATACACATGTTCATGAAATTTAACCATAATATTCTCAAACTCCAACACTTAATAATTTTTGGAATCATACTATAACACTATACAATATTATTTACATAAATTATTAATATAAATAACTACCTCTATATCTATAAACTAGCATACATCATATTGAATCACAAATTTCAAAGTAAGCTTTCAATGCACAAATTCTAAATAATTATATGAACACTTTGGTCAGTTTCAATTATGATATTAGATTTTTTAAATTATATATAAAAACCTAAACAGCAAGAAAAAGAGAAAATACAAAATCAATATCTCTCTCTAAATTTCTCCTTACTTTATTTCATCAATTCATATTAATTAGAAAAAGTACTCGATTTATAGGGTTCACGCTCAACACAATAGCATATCAATTTCACAAAAATTGGTCTGTCAAACATATATAATTCACTGTAATAATTATAAGGATAAAATGAAAATTGTAAAAATATCCCAAAACTCATTCCAATTGATATCTCTAAGGATCCCTACACATGTTCTCACTAATTTCCAATTGTGAATAACTCATCCCTTACCTTTGAGCGGACTCACGTGTCTTCAGCCAGCGATAGCAGCATCTCTAGCGGTTCCCTGAGATTCCTTCTATTATTCCTTCAACTGCTCCGATAGAATTCTCAAACGTCAGAGAGACGGAGAAGAGATTGAAACCTTCACGTGTACTGTCTTCATGTGATTCCTTTTTCTCCCTCCACAAATATTATCTTGTAAATCCCAACGGTGGAAGTGTGCAACGGTTAACGAAACCGGGATCATAGTTTTACCGAGACAGTTTTGGGTTTCTGCGGGAAATTAAAAGGCAACAATGCGAAGGGTTTTCCTATAAGCTCAGGCATGATTTTGAAATTCCCAACGGTTAGAATGCTTGGAATTGGGTTGTGAACTTGATGTTTAAATTTCGTGACGATCCAACGGTGAATGAGTCCGAGATCGTCGTTTTTCTGAGACAGGTTTAGTGAGCTGCGGGAAAAAGAAAGGGCTTTGAGAGGAGAAGGGGAAAAACGAAAATGAGAGGTAGAGGAGGCTGAGGAGTCAGTCTGAAAAACCTAGTATGTTGCTATTTATAGCTAGGGGCATTTACGACCTATTATTTACTCTATTTATTTATTTTTATTATTTTTACTAAAAGACTTTTTAAATTTATTGATGAAAAAAATGGGATGTTACAGTTAGGGGTGTCATTTTTCTGGTTGTCAATAGTATGTTGGCGTTCTTGTATTTTGATGGGCACAACCTGTGTTTTATTCTCATTCATATATATATATATATATATATATATATATATATATATATATATATATATATGTATGTATATATATATGTATGTATTGATTTGCCTACCAATTTTTTTTTGGGTAAGACAATCCCATAGCATCCCTAAAGAGCAGTTGACTCAATTGAGTAGGTTGTTGGTCAAACATTGCATGATCTACTCCTAAATGTTAATATTTAAACCTTTCTCCCTAACCATTCTAAGCCGTTGAAAAACTCCTCATAATTCAGCAATTAGTAGCAATTCTTTTGGAGAAACCAACCATCCATCTACCTTGATGATTCTGAATCAAACTTACACAATTCGCCTTGTTGTCCTACTCCTTAACTGCCCCATCAGAGTTAAGGAAAACCCAACCATCTGTTGGTGGCTTCCAATGCACTTGAATATGTTGTTTGGACCTTGGCATAGTCATAGATTTAGAGCTAGATGCCTTTGTATACTCCTTTCATCTTTCCTGCACCACACGCCATGGCCTAAAAGGCCTCACAAATCCAGTTTCATGAATGTGTTTGTTATGCCATCTCCAAAGATAATAGCAAGTTATAACCCAAAGTTTGGACCACATTAAACCATTACCATGCCCTATCTTGTAAGACAAATTGTAAAGTAAGTTATGCTCAATTAATTTGGTAATTTACCAATAAGTCGTTGGTTTAGGTGGTATTAGATTCGGTTCCCTTAAGTAAGATCATGAGTTCTAACCTTGTGGATGACAAAAACGTGATTAGGAGACGAAAACTTCACTAAAGGTGACCGACCAATCATCTTCTTCAACAGAGATTAGTCATTGGCAAAGCTGACTAATATTTTGTATCAATAACATGGTAAAAAAATATTAATTTAGTAATTTTAATTTTTTCGCATATTATAAAGATAAATATGCAATTATATAAAGTAATTATTTTTAATTGCCACAATTTGATGAGTCATTTATTTTTTAATTTTTTTTTAAAATTATTTGTAATTATACCATTTTAATTTCCCATTAATTAATTATTTTTAATATCCCATTTTATATCCTTTGTAAATATATCTTATGTAATTATTTGTTGTTCTACTCTACAAATTGTTTGCTTGTATTGGGTATCTAGAAATTTGAGAGGAGTTTTAACAACTACAAATTTGTGTGTGTGTGGTGAAGGTTGTGTACTCAAGGTTGAGTTTTGAAAAGTCACATTGTTTGGTGTGTTTCATTTCACTATTGAAAATTTATAAAAATGATGCTTACTTTTTTACTTTTATTATTATTTTTTGTATTAGGATGGAGATGTTGGAGACCGACGATGGTTAGTCCTGGACTATTGTTGTTTCAAAAAATACTTGTTTAGGTACGAAATCTGTTAGTGAGTAACTAACGATTTTCATTATGCGATTCTTTTATTTTGCTTTTGCTTTTTATATTATTCTTTTAATTATTTGTTGTATATTGTTGTAAGTGATTCCTTCAAAAACAAAAAACTGTAGTGATTATTTCGCATATACAAAGACTCATTAACCTGCTACTTGAAGATGACCATATCTATGATTGTAAAATTATGGTCAATAGCAGAATAAGAAATGTAGAGCAAAATTTATGCGAAGGATGGTACGATTTCTTCAAGGATAATTGTTTGTGCATTGAGGATATTTTGAAGTTTTGGTGGATTGGACTCGTACAACTTTATGTAAATATCACTAGTGAATGAATCCTATCTAAATGATGAGTTAGAGTTTCCTCTATAGACCTCAACCTTAGTAACTTGCAAAGGACATCAAGAAGGCCTCATTATATTTTATCGAAGGCTACAATGAAAATACAATATTAGAACGATGCAAAAAATCTAAACTAGATTCAAGGCCTTAAAGAAACTTAACCACAAGAATTTGAAGGACTTTGAAATTGAAGCATTAAAATGATAGAGCAACATCATGTCTTCCATATGATTCACAATCGATAAGGTTTCATCAAAAGACTAGATTTGGCAACATCAGAATAATGCATGAAGCAACATCATGTCTTCCATATGAATCATAATGTATGAGAATTCATTAGAAGACTAAAGTTGATGATAGTAAAAGATACATGAAACAACATCATGACAGTCATATGAATCATAATGAATGAGAATTCATCATAAGATTGAAGTTGATAGCATCAGATAATGCATAGAGTTGAAGTTGAGACATCCTTGAGAGATTTTGATGTGAAACATCATAATAATGTTATGAAGATTGTTCAGAAGCCTTCACCAAGGACAAATTAAGCAAGACATTAACAACAACCTATATAAGCTATCAATGCTGAAGTAAGCTACTTCAGAATGATTCTTGTTGTAAAGAATAAACCAACATGATGAATCCAAGCTATGTACAAGTAAACATCATGAAGTCTTCATCAGAATGAACCTACATTAGAATAGGTTCTTTCTTAACAACATCAGAATAAATTTCTGATAGACATTCAGAAGCTACTCCTATTTAAACATAAAAATGAATACTTCAAAACAAACATCAAATTTGTCAAGTCAAGTACAACTACCATTTTTTGAACTTCACTTTATGAAGTTGGAGAGCCAAGGGCCCCATTTCCAATGACTATTTTCTTAGGGTGTTTTAAGAGACTCAAAGGAAGATTTTAAAGATAACTTGAAGCAAGCAAGAAAGAGAAAATCATGATAATCACCTTGTTGAGGATTATACACAAGTGTTCAATTTAGTTCAAGTCTCTCTAATTAAGAGTAACCACTTTCTACATAAACACAAGTGACATTTATATTTTTAAAAAGAGAGAAGTGTGATTTGTATTCCCTAAGCTAGTGGAAACCCTATGTTTAGAGAAATTTTTTATTCTTTGCAGTGAACCACATAATACCTTTATTGTATTGATAAAGTCTCTAAGCCAAGACTAGGTGTGGTGTTGTGGTGAGGGAGCAACAGTGTTGTGAACCTTGAGCCATTATGGGTACACTGATTAAGTCATGTCGTTGTAACACCAAGAGCTCAGGTTTAGCTTTGTGAAGTGGAGAACCTATTGAGGTTGCTATTCAAAAGCCAAGGTTGGCTTGTTATTGTGTTGTTTAGTGAAAATCTCACTAGAGTGAGGACTAGATGTAGCCATGAGATTGAGGTGAACCAATATAAAATATGTGGTGTTCATTATCCTTTCCCTCTCTTTTATTCTTTGAACAATTAGATCTTTCAACTTGTTTCATTAACAAACATTTGTGAAACAATATTTTGAACACACACAATTTTTAGTAAACCTTTTTAACTAAACAAAAGAGTTGAAGTTTCATTCTGAGTAAGCAACAATTTTCCATAAATTACTAAGTTTTCATTATGAGCTTAAAAGAAATATTTATTCTACACATAAACTTTATAACTAACTTTTGAATAAATTTTTCTTTTGAAAAAGAGCTAAAAGTTCATGAAAACACAATCCAATCCTTCATTCTTGTGTTATTTTATTCACTTTAGAAATGAAGCCTGCCACATGCACACGTATTGGTTTTTTTCAACCTCAGTACAAACACCCAAATGTTGTTGATATTAACAAAATAATTTATACTGAAATTTCATATAAAAAATTGAATCTAATATGTATAAGATTGTAGCAGTTGTAATGATTCATGAACCATGAAGTGTACAAAATAGAAAATCTCCATGCATTCAAAATGTATGAGGTACTTTCCAAAGAAATTTGTTGATAGGAAAACTTTGATGTTGATGGATATCCTTTGTACAAAAGGAGAAATAATGGAAAAGTTCTTTAGAAGGGTGACTATGTCATTGATAATAAATTTGTTGTCCCTTATAATAAGTATCTACTTCTAAAGTACAATGATCATATTAATGTAGAATGGTGTAACCAGGCTGGATCTATAAAATAGCTCTTCAAATATGTGAGCAAATGTCATGATCAAATAATTACCACTTTCTACGATAGTGCAATCAAACAAAAGGAGTCTCAATGTATTGAAGAGATCAAAATGTATTATGATTGTAGGTATTTGTCATCATGTGAGACAACATGGAAAATTTTTACTTTTAACATTCAATATAGAAAACCTTCTATTGAGAGATCATCCTTCCATTTACCTAGTGAATATGTTGTATTTGATGAAGATGATCCCATAGAAGAGGTTGTTAATAAAACAAAGAATAACACACCTAAGTTTTTGGCATGAATAGATGCAAAAACATTTCTCCTGAAGCAAAAAATATTTTAGGTAATCAATTTCCCTCTAAATTTGTTTGAAAGGAATGTGAATGCCAATTTTGTTCTAAAAAAAAGGAACCACAATCAAAAGACTATTGTTTATTCCTATAGGAAGTGAAGAGTTGTATTATTTTAGAATTTTGTTGAATTACTCAAAGGTAGCACACTCATATTCTTAGATTAGAAGCATTAATAATATTATTTATCCTACATTTAAGGATGTTTGCTATGCATCAGGACTACTAGATGATGATTGTGAATATCTGTTGAAGCAAGTCATTGGAAATTAGGATGTTATTTGAGAAGAACTTTGTTACTTTACTTTTTCAAATTAGAGGTCTAGTCCCGAATTACTTTGGTAAAAAACTTGGAAGTATGTAAGTGATGATATGCTTCATAAACAAGGATTCATTATGCAATTCAATGGTGAATATTATAACTTCTTTTGATTTATATCTTTCATATTATATATATAGAATTTCATTTTTATTGATTCAAATTTAAATTATATCCACATGTTATCAAGATTTTTTGTGTCAAATTTTTTTAAAATTAAACAACAAGAATAAGACTGATCTATATTTTAGTATATTTTGAAGTTCATATTACGTCGATTTTAATTTGTATGAATGAGGTAACAAATAGTTTTGGATTAATATGAAATTTCGTATATATGATCTATGTGAAAGAAACTTTCAATTCAACGATGAATTTTAAGAAAACATTATACAATCAAAAGTTATTGAATGGTGTAATAGTTGATCAAAGTTTATCAAAAGAAGAAAAGTTATGTATGATATGATAAACTTCTCTTAACTACATTTTAATGACAAAATTAGTATTGACAGATGAATGGTTGAAAAATATGACCACCATAGAAACAAAAAAAATGTTACAATGTAAAAATGGAAGTTTTTCATCGGATTTTCCATTCTTGCTTGTTCCACACATTAATCTCTTCCCTTAATTTCAAAATCCTCTAATTTCTTATGAACTCAACTGTTACACACAATTACTTGCACTGAACATAAACAATTGTTGTTAACAATGACTACTTTGCAACATAAAATACATGACAAAATCATGGTTAGTGTGTTTGCAAATTTGGGGGGTTACTTTTTTCTTTATGTCTATGGAGGAAGAGGGAAAACTTCTCTTTAGAGGACTATTTTTGCAACTATTAGATTTAAAGGCGTAATTTTTTTACTATGACATCTAGTGGAATATATGCTTTACTAATTTTTTGCAACATTTTTCAAATTCTAAACAATATTAATGAAGATTCTACTTGGAATATAAAACAAGATAGTCATTTAGCTAAGTTAATCCCAAGGACTAAACTTATAATTTGGCATAAAGCTCCAATGACTCAAACATTGTTTTAAAGCTATTGATAAAACATTCAAGGATATTCTTCAATTTTCTAACAGGGAAGCATTAAATCTTTCCTTTGGAGGGAAAGTTGTAGTTTCAGGGGGTAATTTTAGGCAAATACTTCCGGTCATAAGAAAAGAGACAAAACAAGATGTTGTTCATGCTAGGCTCCTCTTACCTCTTTTTGACTTTATTTAAAGTTCTAACTTTAACAAATAAAAAAGGATTCAATCTAGATCTTTAGATTAAGAAGTTTCTCAATTGAAATAATTTGTAGGTTGTAGGACTAGAAACTCATCAATAGCTGGGTCTAACTCATTAGCTCGAATCACATGAACCAATAATCAAATTTTTTAAATCCTATATATTTCAAAATTTTAATTTATTAGTAGATTTTAGATAAAATGATTGCTTAATTTTTTAAAAAAAAGGCAAAACTAAACTTATTCTATTAGCTTTGTAAGGCCACAAGGTAAGACAAAAAATAATTACAACCAAAGTTTACGTAAATGAAAACTCTCCTACCCTACATATATAAAATAATAGACAACCCAATTACACACATATATGAATTTTTGTTCAAGAATGAAATCTTATTGGAATTGTCCAGTTCACCCTCTGGAACCATATCACATCTACACACACACACACACACACATACATCGAACCGATTCATGAACCACATGAGTCAAACTATACACCGTTCAAGTTCAACGCATTTATTTAACAAGCTTAATTTTTAGCTCAAGTTCAACTCATTTGGTTCATGAACCAAATTCAACGAGCTAATTAGCGAATCGAGTTTTGAACTATTTTTTAGTTGGTTTGGTTCATTGCCACCCTAATAGATATGGTGTTGGCTATTGGAAATGGAAATATTGGTCAAATTAATTATCAAAATACTATTATTGATATTTCAGCTGATATTCTTATTGAAAACTCAGGTGATTCTCGTGCATATATTATTAATAGTACACACCTGACACTTTTGGACAATATAAAAGGTACATCTTTTATTTCTAGCATAAAGTTATTTAAGCACCATCAAATGATATTGTTAATGAGTTAAATGAATACAATATGTCATTGGTTCTTGGAGAAACAAAAACTTACTTAAGTTTTAATGTCCTTTGTTCTATTCAGGCAAATGTTGACAGGCCAGCTAATGTACATAGTCTTGAATTTTAAACACAATTGTTGTATATGGACTTCCTAATCATCAATTGATGTTGAAGATTGGTGTTCTCATCATGCTATGGAACTTGAATTTTTGTTAGTTTGTCACTCAATTAGGCAATCATGTTTTGGAAGCTAAAAACAAACTATGGCAACATACATTGGAGAAAGGGTTTTTATTCCAATATTATAATTTTTTTAAAGGTCAATATTAGTTGTTAATTTGTTAGTTTTTGTTAGTGGGAAGAATTTGAACCCACTACTTCCCTCTATTCCCTCCTCCCTTTAACCACCAAACCAACCTTATAAATCTTTATTCCAATATCATTGATTCCATCTAATTCAAGAATTCCCTTTAAGTTTGAGTGTAAACATTTTCCGCAACCGTATCTTTGCAATGACTATAAACATAAGTCAAGGACAAACTCTCAAAGACGATGAAATTTATCTTCACCATTTAGTTTTTTCGAATGATTAATTATATGTTACAAGATCAAGAATTATACCATGTTGGGGTTTGAAGATACTTATTTGTAACAATGAGGGTAATGTTACAAACATGATGACTTCAAAATTAGTCCATAGTGTTTCAGAATTTGAATTATGTATTATTACACCTCATTATTGGTTGGTTATATATTTTTTTCCATAGATTATGGATTGGTTCTATAATTTTGTCCTCAAAATAAAACTATAAATATTACATTTGTTTACTATTTGATATTTAGTTGTCATTCTTTACTGACAAAACAATGCAGGATGATGATCAATCGAAATGGAAACTTCTAAAAATTTATACAAATCTCTACAGTTTTATGATTTTATATACAAACAACTTCTAAAGAAACCATTTTGGTTTTTAACGTCACATAATTGACCAAGTATTATTACATTTTATTATTTTTTTATTTATTTTGACATGCATTCAAACTACATTATATCAGTACTGTATAATATATAATTATTATTTGTTGAAAAAACAATGCAACAACAAAGTCGTTATAATTAAAACACCTAAACAATTTATAACAATTAATAGTTTTGAAATTTTTATTATAATGCTATTTTCATATTATGCAAGTATATATTTTATTTCTTAACTATTATAATTTTTTTAAAAAAAGTTATGATCCATTTGATTTTACAAATAAGAAAATATTATTATAAGTACGACTTAGAAGATATTTATTGAATTATTTTTTCACTTTTTTTTGTTATCTGACTATTCATTTATTAAAAACATTATTTGAGTAATTTGATTTAAATATTTTTTAATTATTTATGAAACACAAAAGAAAGGTAAAATAAACATAATGTTATTATGTTTTGATCAGTGTCATGTGTTCTTATTTTATCAGCAATTTCATATGTTATTTACTGTCAAAATATTTTAGTACGTTCTCCACAGAATGTTATTTGTTACCAAAATACATTCAAAACAAAATTAAAAAAAATTCAAACACTCTATTTACTTCGTGCATCACACAGATAAAAAAATTAATTCTTTAATAAAATGAATAACTTGTGTCTCAATAAAAATTACACTATCATGTCTCATGAATATAGTAATATTTTTATTAATGGATTAACCAATTATTCATTATTTTTTAATTAAACTAATTATCTACAAATTTGATAGGACTAATCTCTTATGCAAATACATTTTATTCATCTCACGAGCCATATCCCGCGAGATATATCTACCATCTGGGAGTAACACATAATTCTATTTAATATAAAGTCTCAAATATAAGTAAATTTTAACCCTATTTGATATCATTCTAAAAATATTCTTTAATTAATTTTAATTATAATTACAAAGATACTTTATTATTTTTAATATCAAATTTCAATGAAAAATACTTTAAAAAATATTTTTTAAAATTTCATTAGAATAATTAAATGACATTAATCAACTTTCTTGATCCGGTATAAATTAGTTAAATTTAGTAATATTTAAATCCATAAAAGTATATATTAATATATAGTTTAACTATTTATTTGGTTTTTTATAGTTTACAAATTTTAGCTTTTAATTGTTATACTTAAAAATCATCTTTCTTTATCCTTTACACATAGTATAATATTTAATCCTTTTGGTTCTTATAAATTTAAATGACAGAGACTAAAATAAATAAACTAAAAATAATTAAAAACAATATACATTAAAATAGATAATTTTTAATATAATATAATATAGTATAAAAAGTTTTGTTACTGCTACACATATATGACATATGTTTACTCTCACTTTTGCAAATCAGCCACATCCTAAAACAAGTCCCGTTCACATTTGCTTTTTTAAACCACATGTTAAAAAGAATATATTTATAGCTTATTAATGGGGTCAATTTCCTATACTTACATATGTTTGGAAATTTTTTGGGGTTTCTCCCGACCCCAAAAAGTTACACCACTGTCAAAAAATTTATTTATAATAATTCATATATTCTGTTTAGCTAATGTACTCAAATTTAGTTCATTATTTTTTTTTAGTAGATATAGTTATAGCTTTATGACTTTTTCTTTAAATAGAAAACTTTAAATTATTATTTTTCAAGTAAGAATTACAAGATTTAAGATTAATTTTAGAAAATAATTTAAAATGAGTATAAAATAAAAAAAAGGATGAAATTTGAAATACTTTACAGGATTTGATGTTTCCGTAAAAAAAAAAAAAAGGATTTGATGTTAAGATTTTTTAGAACGTAAAAAATCTAAGCCTCGTGTGGGGTCATTTTTAGGTTTAAGCTATTAGATTTTTAAAAATTAAAATTAGATTGTATTTTGTAGTTTCAATTTTAAAAACTTATTGTTAATTTTATATGTTTTTTCTTTATAGGATATAATAGGAAATGAAAGAAAGATAATAACATGATATAATAATAATAATAATAATAATAATAATAATAATAATAATAATAATAATAAATTAGAAAATCTAGTATTGAGATAATAATTAAGTTTAGATTTCATTAAATATTTATTTGATTTTATCAAAAATTTTAATCGTTGATTTTTCTAATCAAAGTTTATAAGTAACTTTATCCTCTAAAGTGCACCCCACACTTTACATGAGTCAAATCCGATTTTATAAGAGCGGGATAAATTCCAATTTTATCAAATGTTGGGTGTACACCACTTAAGAAAGAAAATAATAAGATATAATATATATTATGTTCAAATAACGAAATTACTTTTATTACATATAATTTTAAAACTTGACTTTAATTTTTTTTACAGATTATGAAAATTTTAAAAATAATAATTTTAACTAAATTATACAAGATTATATTTAATTTATGTAGTTAGTTTTCTTAAAATTATAAAAATTTATATAAGATTTTAAAATATAATTTTTATTCAAATATTTTACTTTAAAAATATTTGAATAATAATTGTTTAATTTCTAATATCTAAATTAATAATATAATTTAAAGTTACATGCCAAAATCATCATCATCATCATCATCATCATCATCATTATTATTATTATTTTGGGTCTAGACCACAAGTGCTCTTCAAAGATACTCCAAACTCTAACATGAGACCTCTAATTAAACTAGAACAACTCGACATCATTTGATTTATGTACTAGTGACTTCTTCTTCTTCTTCTTATTATTATTATAGGCGTTGTTGCGCTTATGTGTCCACATTTCTATTTCGCTATTCCATTTTTATAAACTAAAATTGATATATTTTTACAATTTATCTTACTATGCAACTCTCAGTGTATATTGTTTTATTCTGTCCTAAAATTAATATAGAAAACAATGTATAAGAAGATATATTTGTTAGGTTTGGATGATCCACTAAACTAGACAATCTATCACACCTTAAATTTTGATGTTTACAAAAGTATAAATTGTTGATGATCTAATGAGTTGATGTTAAGTGGACAAGACCAACTTCGTAAAAGGACCTAATCGTTATCTACAAGTCACATCCATGCTTAAACTGGAAAACATTTTGTTAAAATATATACAACATCCAACACACTGTAAAATCAATCGTGTCCACTCTTTATGAAAGTCAGTGTTTATACATTGAATGTTTTCATTACTCGCGTCTAGTTGATATAAGTCACTTAATACTCATTTTATGCTCTTATATGTTACATCCAACCAAGTACGAAAATGTAATGTTAGCCGCAAAAGAAAGTGCCTAATCTCTTATTGAAATTCAGTTTTTCCTCTCTTTATTTGAATTGCTAACATTTAAATTTAAGGAAAGAACAAAATAGAAGAGAATATAGGTTTTTACAAAATATTCCTCAGATGTCTTTTTTGACGCGGATAAAGAGCACATGCTTCTATGTGTACTTTTATTCCTTTCCTCTCCAATCAGAATGTGCCATGTCACATCACCTCCAAGTGTAAGACAACAGTCATTTCAAGACTCAGCACTAATCCCATAATGGATCAATCACTGAAGTCTATGAAAGACAACATCTATTCGAAAAACAGAGTGCGAGCATTATCAACAAGAAACGAGGAAATATCTAAAGTGAAACTTTGCAATATTTGGATGATACATTTGATCTTACATTGCCTATTCCTTGCTACACAAAGTTTTGTATTTGAACTTTATCGTTTATCCACTTGGTTGAGTGTTATTGAATCGTTGTATTCATTCAAACTTTTGTTTGAGAAAGCCAGAAGTGACTTAGTGTTAAACAATAATTGAGTGCCCTTAGATTCGTGGAGAGTCTAAGAGAGTGTCAAAAGTGGCTAGAAGAATACTTGTATAGCCAGAAGTGACAGAATATAATACTTGTTTTGTAATTAAAGTTTTGATTAGTTGAATCCTTTACAATTGCGAAAAGGAGAACTGAATGTAGCTCTGTTTGAGTGAAATAGTATAAACCAATTGACAAGACAAAATACTTGTTTTGTAATCAAAGTTTTGATTAGTTGAATCCTTTACAATTGCGTAAAGGAGAATTGGAGGTAACTTTGTTTGTGTGAACTAGCATAAACCAAGTGTGTTTCTATGTCTCTCTCAAGTGGTTTTTCAAAGTTTTCTCTTAGCTTTCTCTATCGTTTTTAAGAGCTTATTTGAAAACCTTTTTCTTAACATTTTGCTTCATATATTTATCGGAAGATCAAACTTGTTTTTCTCTTCAGTGGATGACTCTAATACATATATCCTTCTAAACATGTGATATTGTTTTTAATTACAAAATTTTTTTATCTTTAATTAACACACTATTTAACTCTCCTAGTATGATTGTTATTATTACAATATATCAATATTAACGTCTTATATGTAAAAATAAAAAAAATGTGGACACTAACTAAAAAATTGATGTAATCACTCCAAACAATATTAATTAAATATTTAACCTAATTAATTTAGTAACATCTTGCATATCCATCTTTTATTGTTTATTAGAAAATGTATATAGTTGTGTGAATTAAACTTCTATATTAAAAAACTATGCTATGTTTCTTAAATATACCATTTTTTATAATAATTATTTGTAACTACAACTTACATTATTTTAAAAATTACAATCAAGTTACGTTATTTACTATCAGGTATACTACGATCCATCGTTAGTTCAAATAAATCCTCAAGTGAACTTATTTTCAAAATATTAGGTAATGTATCCGTAGGACCAAACTTATTTTTGTCTAAATATTTTTAATGTTTTTAGCCAAAACTAAACTTTTACTTTTAATAATCTATGCTAATATTGAATATAAATATTTATTATAAAAATCAGATTAAAGAATATGAAGTATTTAGGTCATAGAAATAGGAATCCATAACTCAAAAGAGTGCGTAGTATGTGATTCTCATCTCTCACTACTACAAAACCAATGTCAAGTTAAACGCGGTGACATATTTGTAAATAAAGTATCCTTTTTAACATCGGTTTTCCAAAAAAATGATGTTAATGCATACACGTTAATATCGGTTTTTTGGAAAACCGATGTTAACTAATGATGTTAACATCGGTTTTTCAAAAACCGATGTTAACGTATAATATGTTAACATCGATTTTACAAAAAACCAATGTTAATGCATACACGTTAACATCGATTTTTTAAAAATCGATGTTAACTAATGATGTTAACATCGGTTTTTAAAAAACCGATGTTAACGTATGACATGTTAACATCGATTTTCTAAAAAACCGATGTTAATTCATAAACGTTAACATCGGTTTTTTAAAAATCGATGTTAACATCATTAGTTAACATCGGTTTTTGAAAAATCGATGTTAACGTATGATATGTTAACATCAGTTTTCCAAAAAACCGATGTTAATATAAACTTTTTTTTAATTATTTATATATTTTAAAAAAAATCATATATTGCGTTATTAATTATATTTTAATTAAAAAATATAATAATTAAGAAACAATTATAAATTCAAAAGGTAAACATTTAAAAATTAAACTAAATTTTTAAAATGAATTTCGTAATTTTAATTTTATTATTATTTAATCAACAAAATTTGACCAGACTTCGCCATATTTTTTGTCATTTGACTAAGCAAAGTTTTTTCTTCACTGCTTAAATGATCAAAGTTTTTTGTCATTTTTTGTCATTTGACTAAGCAAAGTTTCTTTATAGAAATTAAAATCTAGCGTAACTTTTTTTTGTCAAAGATCGGTCTACCGCAAATGTCCAAATGTAGTGTGTGACTACTACCCAAGTAAGTGTAGGGTCGGCTTGATTAATTTTTTTTTATTCGTAAAAATTAAACATAAAAATATATAATAACTATTCAACCAAGAAAAGACAAAAAAAAATAATTGTTTAGTCAGATCTCTTTGACCGATAAAATAATTTAATTTAATGGACATATTTCAGAATAAATATAAAATCATTGTTATTTATAAAAAATTCTAAAAATTAATTTAAGATATGATTCTTGCATAATGCTAAATACATGCCGTTAAAAAGATACATATTTTAAAAAATGTGATTATATCCCATGAAAATTAATCAACATTATAATGATTTGCTCAAAAAGATCCAAATTTTTAAAATTATATTGAGCTTTATAGAGTCAAAAACTTTAATTATGATGATTATTTAAAATAGAAAAAAATTACAATTTATTATATAAAAAATAATTGTTAATAATTAAAATGCACTATGCCTGATTATTGAAAAACATAAGTATCCATGTATTCCTGATTTTTTTTAATTTTTATTTGAAAACTTTAATTATAGAAAAATAAATCAAATATTAAGTTGTATATCGATAAATTGTTGATCCAAATAATAGTGGGTTGAAGTAAGATTTTGGATTTGGATCTCGTAGATGAAAAAAAACATTGTTAAGTAGTTTAAGACCATCACGTCATCCATGATTCCGACCAATCATCATAATAAGTGAATAATAATTATTGTGTTATTCATTGATCTAAGGGATTTTAATTAATTTAAAATATTAAATTATCTATATGTCACATGATTATTGATTAGGATCATAGATAATATGATAGTCCGAATCACTTAATAATTTCTTGATTTAGAGGGAAGAACATATGAAATCATTTTATTTGAAAAGTCAGGTAATCAAGTTCATATGTAGGATCTTTAAGCATTTTATCTTCAACCATTTTATTTGATTAATCTAGAATATTTCATCTAATTGATTGAGATGATAAAAATTATTTTGGTTATCATCAAACATGTTTCTAAAGCCACTATGAAGCATTGTAACATCATAAAAAAAAATATTTTAATCCATATATTCACTACAAAGAATCATTCATCAAAAAATAAAAAAATATGACACAACAATATTCCAATAGAAAAATACAAAGAAACAACACAATAGAATTTGATAGACGACAAAATCACAAGAATCTGATTTTTTTAGAAGTCGTTGGGCCTGTGACTTTTTAGTTTTTTTTTTAAATAAGTATTATTAAAATAAAAATTGATTTAATTTATTTAATATGATTATTTTAATATTAAGGATAAAATATTTATTTACTAATAAAAGGTAAGAAAAATGCGAAAAAGAAAGAAATAAATCATGGATAAACTCACGACTTCAAATTGGAATTAAACAAAAAAAAAATGAGGTTGCAAGGGGTTTCATGACTTTGGTGAGGACAATTTTTTTTAAAAAAAGGAAAATTAAGAACATTCTAATTTAATTTTTACAACATAGATTTTACTGTGTAAATGTGGTTTACCAATTGTTTAGATTAATAAAGAGAAAAAAAATTAAAAGGAATGAAAGAAAACAAATAAAAATTAAAGATAAATATAGTTGAAAATAGTGTTGTTTAGGCAAATAGAAAAAAAGAAAAATAAGTGGAAATATTAATATTACTTGTTTGAATGAACATAAAAGAAAGTAAAAATAAATAAATAATTATATTAAATTATTTTATATTAATTAAAAAAATACGCAAATATATTTCTAAAACAATTTTTAAAAAATTTACTTTATAAAAAATCATCATATAAATGCATCTAATGCACCACAACAGCTCACCCACATTAGTCTTTATTTTTTATGTCTTTCCCTTTCATATATAATTTTTATTCTCATCATCAATTTTGCTTGGGCACTCCAGCTTTTTATTAGTGGACCATTCACAATGACACAATTACCCCCACTCCATGCATATTTCAGTTTTCTATTCTACTGGAAACCAAAAAATTGTCGGGCTTTATATTCTTTTGATCCCATCTACTCTAAAGGAATATGAGTTATTTTAGACACTGGACAATAGTTTCACCGCTAGGATTCCCAGCATTTCGATTAAAATTAGGTTTAAATATATTTTTATTTCATTTAAATTGTATTTTCTTTTAATTTAATTTATATAAAAAATTATTCAACTTCATTTTTTTAAGTTTGTACTTTTCTAATTTTTATTATTATAAGATATTTTGTTTATTTTTAATGCTTATAAGTTTATGTTTTTTAATTTTAATTTTTAAAAACAAGAACTTATGGAAACTATAAAATAAAATAAAAAATATTAAAAATATTATAATTAAAAAACATAAAAACTTATAACTTATAAGAATTTATAATAAGCAAAAAAAAAATTTACAAAAATCAAAACTGAAAAATTACTGACTTACGAAAACTAAACTTATGAATACCAAAAACGAAAAAACGTTAACTTGAACCAAAAATATCATCGTAATGCTATGTGCAAAAATTTAAAAACCTGCTCTTTCCTCTCATTCACTCACTCACTCACTCACTCTCCCTCGCCGTCGCTCACTCACTCTCCCTCGCTCGCTCCAGGTACTATAATGCCTCTTTCTCTTCCTTCCATCACATACTTCCAGCAGATTAACTCTTCTCCATGGGCTAGGGTTTATGCCAACGAAAGTTTCTAACTCACAACTATTGCCTTTCGGGTTCAAATCAAAGTGAGAGATTATAAAATTTTCTTGTTATTGAGATCTATACTTCATTCTTCTTTCCCTCCGTGAACTATGTTATTGAGTGTATATTACTACTAGTTATGCCTTTCTAAAAACTGACAATAATAAAGTGTGCTTTGTCTATGACCTTGTTTTGCTTTGAAAATCTTCAGCATTGCATGAAAACTATTTTTTGCTGGTGGTCTGTGGAATTGTGAACCAATTTGCATAAACCCCAAGAGAGGGAGAATGATATTTTAGGGTTCATGCTTTTGGTGCATTTATGTTGCAGTTGTCATTCTATTCTGAGAGATAATGCTATGAGTTTGTTTTTTTTTTACTTCTTGTTTTTGGTCAAATTTCACTGTGTTATATACTATAATTTATGAATGTAAGCAGAATTAAAAGACGTAAATTTGAAAGCATTGAGGAAACTGAGGGATCTACTTTAGAAGGAATCGTCAAACGGAGTTTAGGTAATTTTGATTGTTATAGTTCTTTATTTCATCATCTTTGCATGGAATTTATTTATTCATACACTGTTTCTCTTTTAGAGCAAGAAAACCAATTTTCAACAGAGGGTGTGCCTGGTGTGATAATGTTTCTTAGTTTTATCTATATATATAGCTCTCTTGAACAATTTCACTTGTTGAACCTAAGCTTGTATAGTTTGCATTGCCATCTGTAACTTGCTTTACTCAAAACAAATTTCTCCCCTTTACCAAGAAACAATATTAATTGTTTTTTTACTTCTTGGGAAGACCAGTTGGCTAATAAGCTGGGATTGCAGCCGTGGCAGGTGTTTCTGTGGTTTCAGAACCTCAAGGCTCGAGAAGAACCAGGTGTGCCTGATATTTATTTTATGTCATGATTTATGAAATCTATATCCTTCCACTATCTCATGAGGTGTTTTAGTTTAGCCTTATTTAAATTGGAACATTCAGCTGATAACTGATGACTAATGGTGATGACCTTAGGGAACTTGTTGGTTGCGCCATTAATAAAAAAGTTTACAAGGGGCCAGTAAAATAATAGTGAAGAAATAGAAATAGAAAGAAGGATATATACTCCAAGTTTACAAGGGACTAGTAAAATAATAGTGCAGAACTTGTAAATGTAAATCATTATTATAGAAGGATATATAAACTAGAAAGTGGAAGTGGCAGATGAAAATGTCACTAACATCATGTGTGCTTCACTCCAGCACAAATTCCACCGCCACTGACAGTTGGCTTTCATTCAGACACATGACATTATATCAATTAAATGTTTTACCTTTTGGGCAAGAAAGCTTAATTATTTTCTGCTAATCACCTTAACCTTTTCTCCCCATTTTCGTAGCCAACAATATACTCCAAATTAGCTCTACTTTGACACTCAATTAGATTATTTTGTCTCTATTATTGCCTTTCTTATCATCTTTATTATGCATAGATTTCTTTATAATATTATATTAGTTGAAGTGAAATTGAATTTTAAGTCTAACATGAAATAATATCATAACTTGACTAAGGTTTTATATTTAAGTTTTATAAAAAAAAAATATAGTTGAAAGGAAAACTTTTATTAAAGGTTAAATGAGTTATCTAGAATAAATAAATCATCTCTTGATTAAAAAAATATAACTAAGAAAAATGATTTTACTAAAAATTATAGTAAGTTTATTTGACAAAAATTAGTCACTAATAAAATTTATAAATAATTCACATATGTAAATCATTAATAAATTTGTCAAGTATAGTCCAGTTTTCCCATAATTGTAACTTACTGTCCCTGCCACTGCTCGTGTAGATCATATCTCAAACTTACTGTAACTTACCTAACATAGTTAATGTCTAACAACTCATTTACTGACCCACCAATAGCCCACTACTAGTACGCAAGGAATATTCAAATTTTACCCAATACCAGTTTATTATAATTACCCATCTCAAGTTAAGAAAGTAGTCCATCATATTCATATATAATAAGAATATTTTATGTTGCTAGACGCTAAATAGCCTACTATAATGTTTTAACTTTTGAATTATATGTTGTCCAATTAGTTTAGATTTATCTTGGTACAACTTTGTATTAGGAAGAAGGAATGAATGACATTTTCAATATCATTTTATTTATTTATTTGAGGAATAAAATTAATATCATTATAATATCGTATATAATTATATTTACTTTGTAATCAAACCATAAAGGACTATACTCCACGATAAACGGAATGCTTCCTCCAGTACTACACATGTATTATGTTTATACATTCATCTATCAAGCCTTCCTTTGTGATTTGTCCCAATATATAGTAAAGCTAGTCAGAGACAAAATACTACTCTGAACAAAGATACTTGCTCGTATCATCAACATCCTTCACAGATGTATATGTCTTTCCATATTAGCCTCTTCTTTTAAAAGAAAGACTATGATCCATCTAGTCACAACGATCTTGTTGGCTAGGGCTTCGCGTACAGTCGGTGCCAAAGATAATCAATTAATTAAAGAACCCAAAACTTTTAATTTATGCCTAGTCATTCCCTTGTAGTATTATTTTTCATGCATTAAGGATATTATATTTCTCAACAAAAAAAGACTAATTTTTTCTTTAAAAAAAATAAAGATAATCTTTTTATTAGTATGAAGTGTAAAAATTTCAGTGAAGTCTTTTTCTTATATATATACTACATGACTATGAATCAAATTCTAATAAGTAATTAATTAAGAGGCTCAGTTACCAACTATATAGCGGTCTTTATTTTCTGATATATATCATGTTCTAATTAATCCTCTCGTTATAATAAAAAAAGGAAATAAAAATAAAAAAATTTGCAGAGTTAAAAACAATTATATTCGAAAAGTAATTAGATAATGTAGCAAATAAATGAAAAAAAAAAAATCAACACCATTACTTTTCATGTCTAATATCAGTAATGCAACATCCGTGCAACTGTCTACTTTGAAAATCATTTTAACAATCATTGTTCCATTAATTAAAATAAAAACAACCCTGGTTTAAATGTTCAATAATTTTGCAGTGAATAATAAATAAAGTTAAATATATTTTTATTTCCCCTAAAATTAAATGAGCAAATTTTATTTCCCGTAAAATTCAATATCATTTTCAATAATCAAACTTATAATTCTTGCCTCCTTTGTGCTTTACATTTAAGTTACAAGGATGATTATATATCTTACATTCCCCGGCCCCTTTTCTTTCTTATGTTTACTAATTTTTAAAAAATTTCCATTTAGTAATGGACAACAAAATGCCAATTTTTAATTGTTTTTTGTGTGAAAATTCTGGTATAGATCAAGGAAAAAACTAATTAACGTAAAGTGCTCTATATGAATGTAAAGTTCCTCAGGTCCTCTTGTCAGCACAAAGGAGAGTTGTGTTGCTCCCTCAGGGAACGATCCAGGGACGGGTGACTCAGACAAATGCGGACTATATATTGAAAAAAATCCTTCCCACCTGGTTGCCATAGGAAGACTTTATGAGGGATCCACAACAGTTCACAACATCCCTTTGTTGCATGGCCAAGTCAAGGTTGGTGTTGAGGAGGTTAAAGATGCAGAGGCTCTTGTTCCTGTACCCACTGACGAGGTTACCTTAGTGGGGCAGACACTTAACACCTTCCTTGCTTGGCCAACACATCTTGTGAAGTGTTTATCAGAACATGTATTTTACTCTGATTATGTTTTTTTTTCAATTAATTTGTTCACTGTAATCAAAACTTGCTAATTAACTATGTTTTATCAACAGGCAGCTGTGTCTCCAGCAAAATCTCCAGAAAGCCCGGATGAAGAGGTCGATGATCCCCTGTACCTGATGACATTGACCATCCCACAACTGTTTTTGAAGTCGCTCCAGGTTATGTGGGATGCTACCATATTCGGGGTGTTTAATCAAAACTTCCCATTGTATATAAAGCACGAAGATCTCTCTGAAATTGCACCCGGTGGTCAATGTCTCAGCATATCTGTTATACAGTTGTGGATTCTGTAAGTCATTTTAGATTACTATTAATTACCAAAGTAATTGTTTTAAATTCATACATAATTAACTTTGACTTAACAACACAGTCATCTTACTGAGACAAGTGTGCGAGCGGTGTTAACTTTCAACATTAATATACATTTTCTGGGTGTAATTCATATTAGCAACATCGATTATTTATATAACCGATGTTGGTAATTTTACGTTAACATCGGTTTTTTAAAAACCGATATTAACAATAATACTATCAACTCGGTACTTTCAACATCAGTTCAAAAACCGATGTTGAAAGTCATAAATAACCGATGTAGAAAGCATATTTTCTAATAGTGTCTACTTCATATGTGAATGACCAATATACCCCGAAAGTGACGGCAATAACATCCTTTAATCCTTGTACAAAGTTTAATAACATTAAAATTCAAGATTTTCAAAGCTCAAAGATGTTCATTTTTTAATGTAAAGTCTCTTTAGTACGTGATTATACAAAGAAAACCAAGGAACAATGGATACCAACACAAAAATATGATAAAATGAACTACCAAGAAGAATCCATGTTGCACGAGGATTTCAAGCAACTATTTGAACCTTTCATATATATAGCAAATGATTTGTTAATAGAAAATGCATTTTAGTTTACTTCTTGTCTTGTCCGAGTGATTTATCACACTTCCCAACAACACCTTTTACTCTTCTCAGCATTGACACTTAAGAGTAAATTCCTCTATATATATTTTATGAATGGATGTGAAAAGAAGTATCAAAAGGGAGTTAAAAAATTAATAAATAAAATCTTCAGGTTCCATAAAGCATCCAGCAAAGGAAATAAAAGAAGGATTTAGTTTTAAATTTAACAAACCCACACTCCATATATGATTGATTTATAGTACAAAAATAAAGAGAAAATAAAGACAAAATTATGGGGAAAGATACCTAAAAGGAAGATTGTAGATTGATTGCAAGTACAATTTCACAGTGTTTGAATCTTGAGTTTCTTTGGCCTTGATTGTAGCTTTTGAGTCGGAAAAGCTGATAGTTCATATGAATATTACAAAATATTAGTAGACAATAAGACATAGAAAGCATAATAATGTGAATAAAGTATGAATCTTAATATCAGATTTTGTGAATCTTAGTATATTTTTTCCATGACACTTACATCATGTGTAAAAAACAAAACAAAATAATAGATTAGTTCTCACATTAGCAATGTTAAATTTTAGACTTCTACCTACTTCTGAATTCAACATGGCAACAATAATATAACATTCGATAATGAATAACAAAAGCTAGCGGTATAAAGTAATACTACTAGAAAACCCAAAATCAATGATGGTCTTTAACAACATTCCACGATAGTTTTTGACTGTTGTTGAATGTCACGTCACATGTGACAACGATCTGTTAACCGTTGTCGAATGTCATGTCACATTTGGCGAGGATCTGTTAACCATCTTAGTAGTTTTTCCTTTTAAGACGGTTATGATATTTAAATTGTCTTAGAATAATTGTCATTCTTAGACGATTATAATATCGAAATCGTCTTATAATGGGAGCGATTCTAAGACAGTTATGACATCACAACCTTCTTCAAATGGGAGTAATTCTAAAACGGTTTCGACGCATAACCGTCTTAGAATATGTCTTTTTTGACGATGGTTTTGAGCAAATAACCATCCTAGAATGGGGCTTTTCTAAGACAGTTTTGACGTCATAACCATCTTAGAAGATCATCCCTTCTAAGATGGATTTTGTGTGTAACCAATGTTTTTTTTTTGTTGAACCTAAAATATTAGATAGGAAACCATATATAACTTGGTTTGTCTGATAAATAATAATTATGAGATTAACATATTGATAATCATAACATCTAGACGAAGCACAAATAACATGTGGGCCTTCATTCAAAACCTTGTCCCAATGGTTGTATAGCCAAAATTTAATTTCCAATGACTAGTTATGTAACAATTGGGACACAAATCCTTGCATACCTCCCTCCCTCAACGTTAATTTATAGTGTTTACATAAATCATTATCAGCTTTCCTATTGCAGAAGTCATAGCCAGAAAGAGGCTATCATAATAAAACACAAGGTTTAACCCTAAGAATATAATCCACACTATAGTCGGTACAAGAAAAAATTGGATTTAACGGGCCATATAAACTGTGATACAAATATAATTGAGAAGGTTTTTTTTTATTAGTCATTAGAACTCAAAGAAGTAATAAAAGCAAGATAAGGGTGTGAATGTATGAATACAAGGTTTTGATGATGTCAAAGAATAATCAAACAAGGTTGCTTTCAAGATTACTTCAACAAACATTCAAAGGTTAAGCATTGCTTCAAGATTAATACAAGGTTGCTTCAACAAACAAGCATTGCTTCAAGATTAATTCAAGATCAAGCTTTTGCCTCAGAACAAGTGTTTCCAAGAGATCGAGGCTCTGGTAATCGATTACCAGAAAACAATTTTGAAAAATAACTTTTAAAAAGGGTTTTGAATTTGAATTTTGAATCATGTAATCGATTACCAGATGTTTGTAATCGATTACCAGCAAAGGCACTTCAGAAAACACTTTGAAAAGTCATGACCATTCAAAATATAATTGTGTAATCGATTACCAGAAATCTGTAATCAATTACTAGTGAAGAATTTCAGAAAAAACTTTTTGAAAAGACACATCTCTTCAAACCATTTTGAAAAGGCACAAAGGGTCTATATATATGTGTGTCTGACTTCGAAAAACAAGAGAGATATTCTAAGAGAACTTAATTGTCAAATGCTCTCTCAACAACTCTTGGGCAAACACTTGCAACTCTATTGAGAATTCATTCAGGAACTTCAAATTGTATTATCATCTCTAAAAGAGAGAAATTCCTCTAGGAACTTCACTTTGTATCATCCACTCTAAAGGAGAGAAATCTTTCCATTCATCTCAGAAAGTCAGTTGTAATCAAGAAATTGGATGTCTCTTGGATTGTGAGAATTGTAATCAAGAGACAGATTGTCTCTTGGAGAATCTTTGAACACAAGGGTGAGGGATCCCAAGGTGTGTTCAAAGTCTGTAAAGGATTTACAGAGATAGTGAAAAATCTCAAGTGGGTTGCTTGAGGATTGAACGTAGGCACGGGAAGTGGCCGGACCAGTATAAATCGAGTTTGCATTTCTCTCTTCCCTTATCTCATTTATGTTATTGCAATCAATTTTGTCTTGCATGTTTAAAGAACATTATTAAATTGATTATTGCTTCTTCTTCTGCATTCCGAGTCTATCATTTAGAAGGGGGTTAAAAGTTTGTTAGTAGAAATTTTGAAACTTAATTCACCCCCCTCTTAAGTTATTGAAGTCACTTGTCCAACAAAGAGGTGGCATAGCAGTAAAATGAGAAAGAAATTAAGCTAATATGATGAACTCTGATGAAATGGAAAACAACTATGTTGTTACTCAAATATCAATGCCTCCCTGTGAATTATATTTAAGATAATTCATCATTTGAGTTTGTCAGAAGAAAACATTGTATATTAAAAGGAATCCAAAGACTGATTGATAAAATCTCATTACCATATTGGAAAATAGGTGTAGGCCCTCCTTTGCACCGATCAAGTTTACGCAATGCAGAACAAAAATGACGGTCAAATTAAGTTGTGGCTTGTGGGTGATGGTGAGACATGGGAGTAAAATGAGTTTTGAGGAAGCAAGTGATTTTTGGAGGATGATTGGAAAATAAGAAAAGAGAAAGAATAGAAGTGAAATAAAAAAGGGAAAAGTAGGATAGTGAGATTGTGGGATTCATACGTGGGGTAAGTCAGTTATAGAGTTATGCAATTATAATTTTGCAATTCTGTGTATACATGGGGCAAGTCAATTATAGGGTTATCCAATTACAATCCTGCATTTATCTGTGAAGGAGAAAAATTATGTGATGGGCCATATGAGTTGCAACATTTGAGAAAATACAACCATTTTGAAGGGTAAAATGATCTAGAAGAATGTGTATAGCAAAAGGGGTAATCCCCTTTATAGATTATTATTATTATTATTATTATTATTATTATTATTATTATTATTATTATTATTGTATCATAAGATAATATGTTGAATAAAAACTATAGTGTGTGTAATATTAATGATCCTAAATGTCATAACATGAAACACTAAGACTTTAATGCAAAAAAGTTTATTTTTAATCCTTTTAAAACTGTTAAATTAGTTTAATTAATAAAAATACGTATAAATTTTTCATAAATACAAACATGTCACATAAACATCATCCATAAAAGGTCCTCAGGCCATAAAACATAAATGTACTTATGCCCTATGGTACTTCATCATTAAAACGTCATAAACAAATCTCCAAATAAATCTCAAGGGTCACATTAAGGGAATAAGCACAATAAAGATCCATGAGTATATCCAAATCCTAAGTTGGTCCCTACTAAGACAAAACATAAATAAGACCAAGGATCAGATCTTGTTCTTAAGTCCACCATCAAATCCACATCAACCACGAGTGACATGTTCCTCAAAAGCTACATCATAATATGCTCCAGTGTCAAATGACATAATCATCACAATTCAATAGAAAATACAAGGGTAAACTCATTTTAAAATACAAGATCACCATGTTAAAAGAGATATAGAAATCCTTCACTTTTCCAACAACCATGTACTGATAAAACTCATCAAGTAACACATCATTCTCAAGTCACAATTATCAATGCACATGTCTAACTATTATGTTATGTCATGCTGACTATTTACTCCCGGAAGATTTCACCTTGAGTGATTAACCCAAGTACATCCCTTAGCATTAATCACATTCACATCAAAAACTGGTTTATGGAGTGGACGCTCATCATCGAATGCACGTCACTGGTTGCTCAACATTGGACATTTGGACTATTAACATTGGATGATCAACACTAACACTCAACATTGGACGCCCAAAACTAGACGCTTAACATTTGACACTCAACATTGGACAATAATTCTACAAAATTTCAAAATTCGATAGAATTATCCTCTCATCCAAATCATCTCAAAACAAACCAAACCATTTTCTATCAATTCCAATACATAATTAACATCGAATCCCTTTACAAGTTAGAACTTTTCATCAATATTCATCAAATAATCAAAATCCCCAATCTCAAAACTCAAAATTTAAAATGCTCAAACTTTCATTTTTAAACAACATGATTCATTCTCAACAACATTAAAACCAACACACAACAACCTAAGCATAGACTAAAAGATAAAGTTTCCCTAACCTATTAAACTCAAGGAACTTGCTTTGAGATGAAGAAAATGAAGAAAGGAGGGAAATTTGGGTCCAAGGAGGAAGCTTTCCTCAACTCCACTAGTAATTAACACTTCAAATGCATTATCCATACCCAAAACCAATCCAAAGTCAAATTCAAATCCAAAAACTAAGCCTTTTTCCATGGAACCCCTATGGGTGCCCAAGGGAAAACAAAAATGGAATATAAAAGAGGGAGGGAAGGTGCTTACCACATCAAGGGACAACCAATGAAAAGAGAGGAGAAAAATACATCCTTTCAGCAAAACAACCAAGTTCTCAAATCCTCAAAAAATGGGTTTTCTTGAAGAAGGGGGTAAAAAGAGAACTTTTGTGTTGTGTTTAGATTCTCTAGAGTTTAGGAAGGGCTTATGACTCTAGGAATTTCTCCCTTTCAGACCTAAGCCTTACCATACACATCCACCTTTCCAACGTAAACTAAAGTCCATCTTCTCAAGCCCAAATTACTAAAACTCATTGACCAGAGACACATAATCAAAACACTAACTCATAAATTAATTAATTCATTCAAGTACTTAATATTTAATTACTCTTGTAAGTTAATTAAATCACTTACAAAATCAGATTTAAGTTGTGCTCAAATTTTAAAATCTAAATCTCACTATATCAATTCAACCATTAAATTACATATCGTAATATCAAATGAGCGTAGCTCAATTGGTAACACATGCTGAGTTTGTAAGAGAAGACTTGAGTTCAATTCCCGCAAAATATACTCTTGGGAGGGACGATCATCTTTAAGTGTGATTAAGCTCCAAATCGAGGACTAATCTCATAATCAACTCAAGGAATCGAAACTTGTAGAAATACCTTGGGATTCCATTGGAGAGCCAAATACTCTAACTATGAAGGTTATAAAAGATTACATATTGTAATAATTATGTATTTAAAATTCTATAGGAATTAGATATTCATAAATTTGTAATTATATCGTAGTTTGTCAACTAATATGTCCTTGATAATTTGTTTTTCATATATAAAAACAAAAGTTAGTATTTTTTACCGATTAAAAAAAATAAAAAAAAGAACAATTTTAACAAAAATAAATAAATTTATATGTTGAAAATAATTCAAGAATAAATTTTTAGCCTTTTTTTCCTTTTTTTTTTTTTGAAATGTAGCCTTTGTTTTCATAGTTGAGATCTAGTCAAATGTTAGATGGGCTGGAAGCAAATATTTACTTTCACATTGTGTCCTTGGAACGTGCATCATGTTCTTAAACAAACATACCCGTAACTGTTCACTCAAACATAGTTAAGATTGTCTCCACATTCCCTCATTCGCCCCTTTTCTCATTTTCATTTTATAATCTTATCATCTTTTTTTCTTTTTAATTTTTCACGCGTCCTATCTCAATTCTTATCCTATCTCACGGGAACAACTTAAATGATAGGGAATGCAGAGAAAGCAATCTGATTCAAATTTCCCATAATATTGCTATTTGTAGAATGTGAATCAATTATTAACGAGTGTAATTTTAGTCAAAAATAAGCTATCCACGAGGCGACACGTTAGTAGGAGAAAGTTATTATAGGAGATATGCTAAGTCCCAAACAAATCTTAAACCTTCAAACTTTTTTGAATGCTTTTTGACTTTAGCTATGGAAATTTCAAAAGTTTTGAGACTGCGGTAGGTCCAGGGAATTTTTTTTCCCATTCCTTTCATATGCCTATGTTTGCAAGATTAATTTTACATATCTAAATTTCATAGTCAGATAAGAGTATGAAACTATCGGTGTCATTCAATGTGAGCAAGCGGTGGTTAGGATCTAGATTAATTTGTTACTCAATCCAATTATATTAAATTGAATTTTTAAAATATTTGGATTAAAATTTATTTAAGACTCCGTTATAAATGGATTGGATAACATTTTTTTTAATCCAATCCAATTCAATCCAACTCATACCATATAATTTAATTTAATATATATATAAATTAATTATTAAATATAAAACACATTAGTAATTTTTAACTTACATAGTTTATTAAATTATTATATTAACCTATCCATGATATTTTTTTCTTTTTTAAGTTGTTTTTATCGTTGTTTTGATTTTATTTCTATCTAAAATAAAAATATCATATTGACGTTAAAATCACTAATTATATTAGTCAAATATTTTTACAATTTAATTTCTTTTAAGCATATTTAGTTATTATATACTTAAAAAAAACTTTAGGCAAAAACAAATTGTTGATCTAAACAAATATTTTTAAAAAAAAATATTTTTTTAAAATATTTAAACCCAATTAACTTAATCTGACTCAACCCATTCCATTTATGATAAGTTTAGGTAAATCCGGATCAAATCTAACTCATAAATACCTCTCATTTGAGTAGATAGTGTGTCACGTGAATATAGATTTTCCTATTTTCATTCTTAGTATTTTGCTATTCCTGTCAACAACGAACTACTTAGGATGACATTAACGCACCAACTCTTGAAGCACAAAAACTAATATTGTATTTGATTGTAAGAAATGAAGGAGAAAATTTACTTATTATGTTAAATTTTTGTCCCTTTTAATAAAGTTGTTTAGTTCTATTCCGGCTTGTTGGAAGAATTTTGATGATCGAGTTATTAGTGTAATTGATTGTAAGTGTATGGTGAGTTATCTTACCCTTGTTTGGTTAGGTAGAAATAGAGGGGAGGATGGAATCAAAGAAAAAGAAAGTTTGATATTTTGAATAGTTTAATTGAATCAAAAGGGAGAAAAGAATTTAAAATTTTGGTTGAGACTCATATCTCAACTGATTAGTATAAAAGTTTTTATACTAATAATGTACATTAATTAAACTTTTTATTTATTACTTTATTTTGAATTATCTATGATTATGTTTTCGGATTTTTTTTAACCACCCTAATTAGGACTTTTGACTCCTTAGTGGGATCCTAAGATATTTCACAATTTTCAAACCTTTGTATCGATTATGGGATTAATCTTCAATTTGAAATTTAATCGCAAGTAAAATTTATCATCTCTCTCCAAAAGTATATTCTTAAAATTGAATTCAGGTCTTTTCTTATAAACTTAATGTGTTGTCAACTCAGTTACACTTATTGAGTATGTTTTGGTATTTTTAATTTGTATTAAAATATTTATCATTTTAAAAAGAAAAATATTAATCATATTATAAAAATACTTTATTTATTGATATTGCATCTATTTATTTATGTATATCTAGATAGATAGATTATTTAAAGTTTAGTATATACTATTTTAAGGATATATGACTTGATTTGTTGTTAGGTTGGTACAATATAAAGTGTATCAAAACATATGACAGAATATTTAGAGTAGTTTATTTTGTGGAAGACATTGGAAAAGAAAGGTTGGGACACAAGCCTCATAATAGATACGAGATTTCTACATGAGCAGAAGTAAGATAGGGTACATCCAATGTAAGTATAGGAAACACTTATTTGTAGCTTTGCTTTGATATATTATCTCAATATCCGGACAATTGATGAGTATAATGGGCTGTCACAACTCACAAGGTAGAGAGAGGCAATGCTTATCTGTCTCAACGACAATCTACCACAGAAAATCCTTTATGATGATGCGATGCTAGCTGAATGTACCGGACCTAAACCTTTATTATGGTATACCTTGGAAACACAAGGGAGATATAAGATTACCTGTTATGATTGGAAAAAGATAAAGAAAGAAGGGAGGAAGAGAAGAAGAAGAAGAGGTCACAACTCAAGAATTCAAATTTTTTCAACTAACTGATATATTTTACAAAATTAAAAAAATTAAAATTTGTCATAAAAAAAAAACATTGGAAACACATGCATGTAATTAGTTCAAACCTAACTGTTCCGTACCTTCAAATTATATATTTAGGGCACCTGGTGGATGCCTCCACACAAGATTTATATTCATGCACAAAAAAAATCGGTTGACTTTATTAAGCATAACCAAAGTGAGGTTTGATTATCACTATGGAATAACTTGCTTTTAAATTACCAAATTAGTGTAGGTTTTTTTTTTTTAAAAAAAAATATCAATGTTGGATAGATCGTAGATCATGAATACAACTATACAAATTTCTAGCCTGCTATTCGAAGGATAACTTAATTTGTCATTAAAAAATTATTATATCATCTAATTTAAGTAGGATTCCCTTCTGTGCAAAAGATATTTATATTCTCGTACCAAAATATAACATGACTCATTTTTACTTGTGTGATTAAACCAAAACCTTTTCAATAACAGTGTTTTTTAAACTCTAGACTTTTAGTATTTTCTGCAATCACGGCCAATTCATTACTTATAATTAACTTCAAACTTTATTATTTAGTATTACAACATTTTCATATATTAAAACTCGGGATGCATATTATCGAAGTACATAATTTTTTTAGATTAGATCTGACCTATTGGAGGAGGTTCAAATATTTAAAGAATCTTGGACTCTTGTGCTATATTATAACAATCAGTGGCTAGCTTTTGTAAAGGGTCTTAATAGAGAAATAAGAGGAATCCTCCCTATAACTGGTATTTTATTTGCTCACTCTAGATTTGACATCTTCCTTTTACAAATTTGATTGTGATTTGTAATATATTTTTCATTTGTTTGTACCATAGCAATATATTTTGAGCTTTGGATCCTACTTTCCCAAACAATCAGAGCATGCTTATGTGTATATGAAGTGGTATAAGAAAACAAAAAGTTGGGAGCATCCTTCATCTTTTCAAACACTAAAGAGATCAGGCTAGGACTCTGAAAGTGGGATTCAAAGATATGTTATAATATTAAGGGAATGCCAACGTTTACTGAGATCATAAATATAATTGGACCACCTAAATGACCTTATAAAATAAAATTGTTAAAAATATGCTGTTTATAAGTTCTTATACGAATTCTTTCGCTATTGAGGGAAAAGGTCAAACCCTTTATTTCCGGAAAGAGATCAAATTAAGCGAAAAATTTAAGTCAAGAATATGCATGATTAACTTTAAGAAAAAAAAACCATTAAGAGACATGAAATAAAAAGATGATGCATATTCTTGATTTGACCTTTTATTTAAACGATGTGTGACAACTTTCTTTTCTTTAGGTAAGAGACCTGTCAGAATCTTTTCTGGTAAAACATTTCTAAAATCTACTAAACATATATGAAAGTTGTAGAAATATCAAATTTCATTTATAGTGTCTTAAGTTAGATAACATCTGGCATGTTGAGGGCATTTTAATAAATTGGACTTTGTAAGTTGTTATTGGGCTTGGTTGAGTAAGCTGATATAGGAAGAATGGAATGGGCCAAAGATAAGAGAGAAGATAAGCGGTGTGGTGAGCTTGGAAAAGAAATGAGTTGGTTCTAGATTTTTCTTCTCTCCTTTCCTTAATTTTTTTTTCTCTCTTTTCATTTTGATTGATTTATGTGACAGATCAAATTGTGCTGATATAGGAAGAATGGAATGGGCCAAAGACAAGAGAGAAGAGAAGCCTTGTGGTGAGCTTGGAAAAGAAATGAGTTGGTTCTAGATTTTTCTTCTCTCCCTCCCTTAGATTTTTTTTTTTCTCTTTTTTCATTTTGATTGATGTACGTGAGTGGTCGAATTGTGATTTCTGCATATAGGGTTCTGTTGTGCAGTATGAAAGAGCTAAATAATGATTTTGATATTTAGAATGAGGGTTTTTTTTTTTTAACTTCTCTGTTTAGATATGTTTTACATTTGGTGATCGTGCTTTGGGTGGGAAAGAACATTTTGGTTTTCTGCAAAAATAGTTACAAAAAAAAAGGTGAGCATTTGATGCAATCCTTCCTAGGAATGAACCAGTCACTAGAGTCATGAGCAAAAGGCTCCAAGAGGATTGGGTTAAAGCTGCTGAAGAAGATCCTAGGGTTCTCATGAACCTCAGGGTAGATTTCTGAGCCAATGGACTAAGGTTGGGTCCAATTATCTTTGTACATATTAGACTATGATGTTATTATATTTGGTCCTTGTATTTAGGGCTCCATAATGTAGGTAGGGTACCCTAGAAATATAAGATTTTTCAGCCCTTATATTTTAGGACACCTAGACTATTTTTTGTATTAGGAGTAGTTTTGTAATTTCACATGCACTAAGTGAATATTTGATGTGTGTGGTTGGAAATAAGTTTAATTGAATTGGTAGAGGCCCAATCCAATTAAATTTTAGAGGGGGAGGTGAGCATTTGCTTACTACACCCTATTGCCACATCATATAGTCACATTTTGTGCATGTTCTTCATGCTTTACATGTCTCATGACACCTAAGCACATTTAGTAGAGAATCTTGGAATTGATCTTGGATTAGTGGACTGAATCATAACTAAAATTCACTAATCATAATTAGTGAAATTTTGGCTCCAAAGTTTGGCTCCACAAATTCAATTTCAAATTCAAGTGAAATTTGAATTGAAATTCAAATTTCCCTCCAATTTTGTGTGACACTTCGGCTATAAATAGAGGTCATGTGTGTGTATTTTTTTCAACTTTGATCATTTGAAAATTAAACTTCAGATTTCATATCTCTTTTAGAGCACAAAATTTCGTACTCTTCTCTTCCTCTCTCTTCATTCATCTCCTTCTTCTTCCAAGCTTTTATCCATGGTCTCCTATGGTGATGAGCTTTTTCTAGACTCATCTTCTCCTTGAAGTGGCGTCTCCTCTCTCTCTTCCTTCTCCATTCCGCTGCCACTCATCTTCCAAGAAGCAAAGGAATCCATTGATGAAGAAGATCCTAGGCCTACAAGCTTCAATGGAGCTTACACTATGTGGTATCAAGAGCATCTTTGTAACATCCCAATTTTTCGTAAATAAATTTAAAAAGATTTTTAGAAATAAATAAATAAATATAGAGCAAATAATAGACTGAGTACCCTAGGTATAAATAGTTATGTTAAGTCAGCTACCTCCTTTTTGGCCTCATTTTCGTTTTTCCCCTTCTCCTCTCAAAACCCTTTCTTTTTCCCGCAGCCCACCAAACCTGTCTCAGAAAAACGACGATTTCGAACCCGTTCACCGTTGGATCGTCGTAAAATTTGAGTATCATGTTCGCAACCCAATTCCCAACATTCTCACCGTTGGGAATTTCAAAATCATATCTAAGCTTAGAGGAAAACCCTTCACATTGTAGCATTTTAATTTCCCGCAGAAACCCAAAACTGTCTCGGTAAAACTATGATCCCAGTTTCGTTAGCCGTTGGATTTTCAGGAAATTTGGATATGTTGTTCGAAATTCAATTTCGCACGCTTCCACCGTTGGGATTTGCGAGATAATATTCGTGGAGGGAGAAAAAGGAATCGCATGAAGACAGTACAAGTGGAGGTTTCAATCTCTTCTCCGTCTCTCTGACGTTTGAGAATTCTATCGGAACAGTCGGATGAATAATTGAAAGAATTTCAGGGAACCGCTAGAGATGTTTCTATCGCTGGCTGAAGACACGTGAGTCCGCTCAGAGGTAAGGGATGAGTTATTCACAGTTGGGGATTAGTGAGAACATGTGTAGGGATCCTTAGAAGATTAAATTGGGGTTTTATTTTGAGATGTTTATTAAATTGCAATTTTTCCTTTATGATTATAAATAAAATATTGATGTCCTAATGAAAATTTCTTGATAAATTGTGCTCTTGATATTTGTATATTTCGACCTATGATTTTGATATAATTGTGTAATATTATTTAAGGGGTTTTAGTCTTAATGTTGTGATAGTCTTTTATATAAATTGTTATATTGAGGATATGAAATGATGATTCAAATTGTGAGTATGTGATGAATTGTAGAAGAACATGTTGCTTTGAGATTATAATATTGTTATTGAGATTGAGTATAAGTGTAAAGTTCAACATGTGTTAATTTGTGAGATACGTGTAAACATGTGATGGTGAATTGTGATACTATGAGATGTGAAATTGTGAATGAGTTCTAGTTGTGGATAAGTGTGTAGTTAACACTTGATGTGAAATTACTTGTGTTGTAAGCTATGAATTGTACAATAACCCGACCAGCGTTATCTTGAGAAAAGCGTTGATGCGCAGTGTTAAAGAGAAAATGTAGGTTTCCTATTTAGGAACCAGTGTTAAATCGTAGCGTAATTGTGTTGAACGTGTTTAAAACACGAGTGTAAGGTCGTGGGTATTGTATAATGCATGAGCAGTGTCTGCATGTAAAAAAAATTATTTTAGGGGTTGGACCTAAATCAGGAGGGAGAGGCCCTGACGGACTCTTCGGAGTGTAGGCCTTGGGGGTCACCGGGTTTGAGTGCTCCTTTAAGCCTATGCTGATCCCATAAGGTTGGAGCATTCTCGCAAAACATCGTGACCCTGACTGGTCTCCCTATGATCTTACTTAGTGAGAGTGACCTGACAAACCCATTGTGTGGAGTGTCTTGTTATGTACTCCTAAGCGCCCCAGGGTGGTTTTTCACTGACATGGTACTACATTGCATATAGGATTGAGTCTTAGCATAACTATTGCATATGCTTGCTAATTGATGTGTTATTATATCTTGATCGAAGTGTGGGATTCTTGTGTAATGTGATTGATAATTGAAAAGTGAATTTTGAATGATGAAGTGGTGAAGTTACGTGAGCAATGTTTAAGCAAGTGATATCTCATTTATATAATATGTATATTTAATTGTCTTGTTTCTCTATTAGCTAGGAATGTGATAACTCACTCCATGTGTGTTGTTGTGTTTGGATCCTGTGATGATCTTGAACTTGTGTTCGGGGGAACAGATGAATAGGTGGATGACTATGAAGAACCTCATGCTAGAGGACACGAGAACACAACGCTCTGATAGGATGTGACATTAGGATATAAGTTCTATATTAATTGTATGAAGCTTAGACGACCTTGTTGAGTCGAGAATACTTTATTATTTATTTGGACAAGTTTGAATATGATGTAGAAGAAAATGAATGTGAGCCTTTTTCCCCTTTGAAAGACTTATTTAAAAAAAATGTTTTAAAAATACTTTTAATTAATATTTGAATTTTTTATTCCTTATTAGTATATATGTGAGGGGTAGAGGGTGTCACAATCTTCACCTAGGTGATGTTCTTTTGCTTCCTCTATCTTTTTGTTCAGTGAATTCTCTTTAATTCCTTGTTCTTCATCTTATTCTCCATGTATATCCTTCATTGTCTTGTGGTTTGGTTCTTTTTCAAGCGGTGTGGTGAGCTTGAAAAAGAAATCAGTGGGTTCTAGATTTTTCTTCTCTCCTTTCCTTAAAATTATTTTTTCTCTCTTTTCATTTTGATTGATGTATGTGACTGATCAAATTGTGCTGATATAGGAAGAATGAATGGGCCAAAGACAAGAGAGAAGAGAAGTGGTATGGTGAGCTTGGAAAAGAAATGAGTTGGTTCTAGATTTTTCTTCTCTCCCTCCCTTAGTTTTTTTTCTCTTTTTTTCATTTTGATTGACGTACGTGAGTGGTCGAATTGTGATTTCTGCAGATAGGGTTCTGCTGTGCAGTATGAAAGAGCTAAACAATGATTCTGATATTTAGAATGAGGGTTTCTTTTTTTACTTTTCTATTTAGATATATTTTGTATTTGGTGATCGTGCTTTGGGTGAGAAAGGATATTTTGGTTTTCTGCAAAAATAGTTACAAAAAAAGGTGAGCATTTTCTCTCTATATTTTGGTATTGCACAAAAGACTCATTGTGCTAGAGAGATGATTATTAGTTGTTGATTATTTTTTCTCCTTTTAATATTATTATTTATTTATTTATTTTGTCCAAGCATGGCATGTCGCAGAGATTTCATATGGGATATCGATAACACAAATGATACCTTGAAGCTTGCAGTTAGAATCATAGACCTGTGGTTTGTTGAAACTAAAGATAAATATGAACAAACTAAAATGATTATCATGGATGAAAATGATGTCTTATTTAACTTTCTTATGTTGTTAATTGATATTGTATGATGTTATAATAATTTATCTTTTCGGATTATTACCTTTGGACTATGATTTTTGTTCTCACAGACTTACAAGATTCATGTCCTTATAAGAAAAAAGGAGTTAAAGACATGGAAATTGACTCTAAAGGAGAACAACACTTATATGATGCATAACTTTAAAATTGTAAACAACGAGGGTCAATATAAGCTATGTTTGCATCCATATAAGTTGATTTTTATTTGTGTCACTGTTGTCATAGAACAGGACCTGCCTAATATCTCTTTAAAGGCATATGAATTTATTAATTTTACTGATATCCTTGCTAGAACCTATTGACGCAATCTGTTAGTTGGTAATGCTATTTATTGTCAAACAAGTTTCAGTATCTTATGTTTTTGTCTACAATTAGTTTTATTTAGTGAGGATGTATATGAATTATGATCTTTTTTCCCTCTTTTCTTTCATATTTTAGATGTCATTGGTGTTGTTCATGAGTTGTTATCGCACCATATTTATAGCAATCCAAAGAGGGTCCTCTTTACCATGAAAGATCTAAGGTGCTAAAACTATCCCTATCTATTTATTATTCTTTATGTGCTTAGTATAAGATTTACATAATTAAAATTTTTATTTGATCATAGTGGTCAAACGGTTACCTGTACTCTTTAGGATGACCTATGTTTACAATTGGTGAATTATCTGAGAGAGATTGATGGTATGGAGATAGTGTTTATTATGTTAACACACACTCGTATCAAAGAGGCTCAAGGTTTTTCACTTTTGATTTGGATTTTTTATATATATAAAAATGGCGGCTTGGTCATATTTTTTCTATTACTTAATCATCTAACTTATTTCCTATTATTCAATTGGCAGGAGTTTACCCCATTGCAATAACTAATACGTGACAAGGTTCAAAGTTGTTGATTAATGAATCATTGCCTGAAATACAACAATTTAAAGAAAGGTCAGTTACTTTGTGTGCTCTCTTTTCTTTGTATGCAATTATCATGTAGATTTGTGTTATCATGCTTAATCATGTTTTTTTTTTTATCTTCTATAACAATAGAATTGGTGTTAGTTTGCCTATTGGGGTTCTAACACAAAGCTCTTCGCAAAAGGGTTGTAGTCTATCACAATCTTCTGGATCATCCTAATATTCAGAGAAAGAAAAGTTCTTTTACAAAGCAGAGGTGAAGAGTCTCTCTAAAATCAATGACATTACCACGGTATTCTGTTATATGTATTCACCATTGCTAAATTTGACATGATTAATTGATCTAGCCAACTATTGACTATTATAATTACTTGGCTGAACAGGAAACATATTGTGTTATTGTTTGCACTGTCGGAAGAATTATTGTGGAGAATCATGGATGGTGTTATGCATCATGCATGAAGTGCAACAAGAGTGTTGTACTAGAAATGGACCATTCAAATGTTCATGTGGCAAATACAATGAATGAAGTATATTAAGGTTGTGTACTTTTAGTTTTCAATTACACATTAAATTTGATTTGATTTTATTGTTAAATTCTTTTGAGAGCCAATTGTATTTGTGTCTATAAGGTATAAGCTAGAAGTGATGGTGTATCACAAGATATAGAGTTCCAATTTTGTGCTTTGGGACAGTGAATGCATAGAATTTGTAGGGAAATCTGCACAAGAATTAAGCGACATGATGTTTGTTGTATGTCTTTATATGTTTCACTTACTCCTATCTTTATTTTTATTTATATTATTATGACTATTTTCCTAATACATTTACTGTTTTGTTTATGTCTATCTAAGGGTGGTGATAAAAGCGTTAATGTATTCCCAAATCCACTCGATGATGTTTTGGGCTGTACTCTTCATTTAAAATCAAGGTTCAACCTAAATACAAGAATTCATCTGTGAATAAAATATCTTATGATCCTGAACTAATGCAAGCAATTATGGACTTACGGCCAGATGTTGAGGTACTAGCAATATTAGCTCAATAATTTATTAAGCTTAGTATGCATAAATAACTTTATTTCCTTGGTACTTTATGATAGTATTCAGTTGAAACTCAAGTTCGTTTGTCTTCTGAAGTTGAGGTAGTAGGAACATCTATAAATTTGATCATCATCCATTATAATAAATTTATTGGTCCGTTGCTTTATGACAGGATACAAGTAGACATCAGGTTCTTGTCCAACAATGAAGATGATTCCTTTCAATATGAAATCTTAAGTAATGTCTTACAAGTTGATGCACATATCTATTATACTTAAAAAATTATTTTTATTGTAACTTCAAATGAAATTCATTTATTCAATGTATCTATACTTTTTGTGTGTATTAATAAATTATTTTTTATTATAACTTAACTGAAATTCATTTATTATGTTGGTTTTTTACATAACAATCACTCTCCGGGATAGCAAGTCATAATCCAGAGGTTACAATGGCTACAACCCCAACCAAGAAAGTAGTGGATGAAGTACCTAACCATGATTCACAAGCTAGAATGCCTATTACTCCAACCAAGCGTAGTTCAGTTGAGGTCTTTCCATATGATAATTTGTTTGAACAATTTCTTTCTGCTCAACTCTCAACTACTAAGAAGCATTTCAAGAATCAATGAATAGTTGGATATTTGAATCATGATTTAGGTGTCATGGTTTAAGATCATGTGTGTCAAGACTTTTTAACTTATTATTTTGTTTTATTGTGTATATTTTGTTCTTAGATAATCAATCAAATTTGCATGGTGGTTTAGGTGTCATGGTTATGGATCTTGTGTGTCAAGACTTTCTAAGTTGTTATTTTGTTTTGGTGTGTATATTTTGTTCTTAAACAATTAATCATGTAGTACTTGAAACTACATGTAACCTTCGTTTGTGATGTGTTGTTCTACAACAATTCATTACTTTTGTTTTGTGACAAAGTTAACATTTTTGTTAACAAACTATACTTTGGATATTATCGAAAGAACGAATATGCTTTAATGCCCAGTGTTATGGTCCAATACCAATGTTATTAAAAGAATATTTTGGTCCAATGATTCTATTTTTACTTCATGATGATAAATAAACTCAATATAAAACATATTTTCTTGATCAAAAATCTAAATCAATTAGTTGATTTCAAAAATCAATTATATCCAACCTCAATTTAATTTAAGGTGCATTATGAACATAACTCACTAAAACTTGGTATTTTCCCTAATTAAAGAGCAGGTGCTAGAAACTAAACAAAAAAAAACAAAGCAAGTTTACCTTCTAATTAAATTTATCCTTGATTACTTGTATTCTCTATTTGTTTACTTTACTTCCTTCATAACAAGAATATAATATGTGTTGAGTACTTGCACGATGGTTAAAACCGAAGTGGATGTGTGATGTTCTTAAAACATTAGGTAGAACACAAGAAAGATATTTGATTTGAGACTAACTTATTTAGTTTCTTTATAAGCTGTGGATTGGAGCTCATATAGTATAGGAAGGACTTTTTCAAGTCCCGTGTTTCATTGCATTTGTAGTATAATATATAAGAAGTGACATGCATGAATTTTCAAGGCTTATCCTCTCGCGTCTCAATGCAGCGAAAACCAAAAGCTCTGCAATCTCCCTAGAATTATGTGTGATATGGAAAGAGATGCAGATCAATCCCTCTTTCCCAATCAACAAGACAAAGACTTGACAAGATAAAATAATATGTATTTTGGTAATCAAGCCAACAAAATATCTAGATAATATTTTTTAATAAAAGCAAGTGGATTAATTTTATTAAAAAATGTACACTCTTATTCTACTATTTTTTTTTTTTACTTTTTTCCGATCCAGCAAAGTAAGTAGATAAATTTATGCTTAATTAATTATGAACATTTTTTAATAATATCAGGTAGGTTTGCTTTAACAAAATAAAAGTAAGTAAATAAATTTATATTTAATTTAGAAGGATATATTTTTTACACTTAACTAATTTGATATAACTTTTTTTACACTTAATCAACTGGATATATTTTTTAATGCATATAGGTGTAAATTTATTCAAAAAAATTTAACATAATATTTGACACACAAGAATTTTTTATAAAATAAAAGCAGCACGTGATTTTTTTTATATAAAATAAAAGCGAATAAACTTAGTCCTATTTTAAAAAACTCACTCTTCTTTTTCCTCTCTCTCTCTCTATATATGCGCTTAAGTTTATTTAAACAAAATTTATGGATAATACATGATACAATGGAATAAAGAATTAGTACACTAAGTTGAATTTAACAATAATGATAAGCACCACTAAGTACAAGTATTTGTGAAACTATACTTGCATTTTAAAAGTATATCCAGTTCCATTTGTTTTATCTCTTGATGATAAAAAAATATTCAAATAAAAAAAATTATACCTTCTTTTTTGAGTTGATAATTTCATACTGTAATTTTATTATTATATTTAATTAATTTGTTTAGAAAGCATTCCAATTCTGGGACATCCAATTTGCTACAGAACCAAGCAACGATTTCACCCACAAATGCTACTTCATCAACTTTTAGCCATAACAATCACAAAAACACTCAATCAAGTACAAGCTAGAATCAATTTCAGAGAAAAAAAAAACTAAAGTGGCGATGGGTTCAAGTGGTATCACACAAGATTTTAACTCTATTAACCAAAGACATTATACTAGTCACTACAATTACAATGTATCTACTTTAGATAAATTCACAGAACTAGAATCTAACTCTTTAGAAGGTTACAAACTCAATTTCATAGCATTATAAATAATTAATAGTCATTTTGATTCATTACTCTACTTGATTACAAATTTTGATTTGGATACTAGTGACCAAAACATTGATTATACAAACAATCATGTTTCAATTCAAGTACTCTCAGAAGGTGAGCCATACCTATGTACATAATTTGTTTATTCTATATATAATATGAAGAATATGTGATGCAAAAGTGTTACATGGTTTAAGAAATTGAGAAACAGTAAAAATAGAGTTGATTTCAAAAAATGTGAAATTGTGACATTATTTTAGGATTAATTGTATCCTTAATATTGATTCTTATTTAATTATGTCAGGCTATTTAGATATTGGGTATCCAATAATGCAGTGTAAACAATGCCAAGCAATGATGTGGTATGGAGAAAGAATGCTTAAACATAGGCATGGTACCAATCCAAAGTTCAGTTTGTGTTGTGGAAATGACAAGGTCCAACTTCCATTATTACAAACACCACCTCCATTGTTGTAACATTTATTGTTTGATTACAATTCAATTGAGAGTAGAAAATTCCAGCAAAACATTTGAATTTATAATATGATGTTTACATTTACATCTCCTAGAGCAAAACTTGATGACTTTATTAACGATGGAAGAGGACCGCCAACAATTTGTATCCAAGGCCAACCATGTCATAGGATTGGGAGTCTATTACCAATGCCCAGAAAAGAATCAAAATTCACACAATTGTACATCTATGACGTTGAACATGAAGTTTAGAACAGACTTCAAACAGTCAAGTATATATAAACACATTTTCTCCCATCTAAACCTGAACTAATTTCATTTCTTTGTTTATACATAGAGGCAAGACAAATATTGACCCATATATAGTGTCAGAATTATAAAAAATGTTGGATCATTGTAATTCACATGCAAAATGTTTTCGAATTCCTAGGGATAGATTAAAAGATAAAGTTGTTCTTGATGTTAAATTGAAGCTCATTCTAATAGAGAGAAGGATGGTAGAATTTACAATATACCAATAGTCTCTCTGAAGTTGCTGCACTAATTACTAGAGATGTTGACATAGGTTCGACACGAGATATCATTCTTGAAACCCAAACTAGACAGTTGTAGAGAATAAATGAATTACACACCAGTTATCTAGCTCTACAGTACCCTCTTTTATTTTCATACAGTGAGGATGGATATAGGCATGATGTGCTCCACCGAATCACATCAATGAACCTATCTCAAAAAAGGGTGCAACTTACTATTAGAGAATGATTTTGCTTTAGGCTACAATTCAAACCCATGGAAGCGCATACAGATTTACATTCAAGGAGACTATTCCAACAATTTAGTGTTGATGGCTATACCATGGTTGAATCAGAGAGACTTTATTTCATAAGAAGTATCCAATCAAAATTAAGGGTCGACAAATATTGTGATTTGCGTGAAACATCTAATCATGGTGCTACTCAAGGGTCAAACAGAGGCAAGCGTGTGACACCCTTTACCCCGATATATATATATATATATATAAATAAATAAAATATATTGGTAAACAAAATCTCATGGGTAAAAGGTTCACATTCACTTCAATTACCAAATAAAACTCATTAAAAACATATTCGGCTCAAAATAAGTCCGTCAAAATTTACAAAAATATTTTTTTAAATCAGTGAAGTGAAATAAAATAGACTAACATCATAAAATTAACATAAAAACTTATATCCCAATGACACATCTTATCAGAGCGTTGTGTCCCAACGTCCTTCAGCACAATATCCCTTAAAGCAGCTTATCTAGTCATCTGCTCCCCCGAACACAAAGTTCAAGATCATCACAGGATCCAAACACAAACAGCAAACTGGGAGTGAGTTATCACATTCCTAACTAATAGAGAAACAAGACAACTAGATATACATATCATATAAACCAAATAAAACTTACTTACACGTAATTCACGTAATTCCACCACTTTGTCATTCAAAGTTCACTTTTCATCCATCAATCACACTTTTCAATCATCAATCACATTACACAAGAATCACACGCTCTGATCAAGACATAATCACACCTCAATTTCATAATAAACAATTTGCAAGCGCATGAGACAATTATGCTAAGACTCAAGCCTACATGCAATGTGGTATCATGTCAGTGAAAAACCACCCTAGGGCGCTTAGGAGTACATAACAAGACACACCACACAATGGGTTTGCCTGGTCACTCTCACTAAGTAAGATCATAGGGAGACCAGTCAAGGTCACGATATTTTGTGAGAATGCTCCAACCATATGGGATCAGCATAGGCTTAAAGGAGCACTCAAACCCGGTGACCCCCAAGGCCTACACTCCGAAGAGTCTGTCAGGGCCTCTCCCTCCTGATTTAGGTCCAACCCCTAAAATCATTTTAGCACACAAACACTGCTAGTGAATTATACAATACCCACGACCTCACACTCGTGTCTTAAACACGTACAACATATTGCGCTACAATTTAACACTAGTTCCTAAATAGGAACCTACACTTTCTCTTTAACATTGGTTCATAAATAGGTCTCAAGATAACACTGGTCGAGTTATTGTACAATTCACAGCTTACAACACAAATAATGTCACATCAAGAGTTAATCACACACTTATTCACAACCAAAACTCTTTCACAATTTCACATCTCATAATGTCACAATCCACCATCACATGTTTTCACGTATCTCACAATTCAACACTTGTTCTACTTTACACTTTTACTCAATCTCAATAACAATATTATAATCTCAAGGCAACATATTATTCCACAATTCATCACATATTTCATTTATAAGCACTGCTCATGAATTATACAATATCATGACCTCACACTCATGTTTCAAACATGTTTAACACAATTGCGCTACAATTTAACACTGGTTCCTAACTAGGAACTTACACTTTCTCTTTAACACTGCGCATAAACACTGGTCGGGTTATTGTATAATTCACAGTTCACGATATAATTAATGTAACATCAAGTGTTAACACATCCACTTATTCACAATCGAATATCATGTCCACACTTTAACATCTCATAACATTGTAACATCCCATTTTTTTCGTAAATAAATTTAAAAAGCTTTTTAGTATAAATAAATAAATATAGAGCAAATAATAGGCTAAGTACCCTAGGTAAAAATAACTATGTTAAGTCAGGTGCCTCCTTCTTGGCCTCATTTTCGTTTTTCCCCTTCTCCTCTCAAAACCCTTTCTTTTTTCTGCAGTCCACAAAACCTGTCTCAGAAAAACGATGATCCCGGACTCATTCACCGTTGGATCTTCATGAAATTTGAGTACCACATTCGCAATACAATTCCTAACATTATCACCGTTGGGAATTTGAAAATCATATCTTAGCTTAGAGGAAAACCCTTCGCATTGTAGCCTTTTATTTTCCCGCATAAATCCAAAACTGTCTCAGTAAAAATATGATCCCGATTTCGTTAACCGTTGGATTTTCACGAAAATTGGATATGTTGTTCGAAATTCAATTGCGCAAACTTTCACCATTGGGATTTGTGACATAATATTCGTGGAGGGAGAAAAGGAAATCGCATGAAGACAGTACAAGTGGAAGTTTCAATCTCTTCTCCGTCTCTCTGACGTTTGAAAATTCTATCGGAGCAGTCAGAGGAATAACTGGAGGAATCTTAGGGAACCGCTAGAGATGTTACTATCGTTGGCTGAAGACACATGAGTCCGCTCAGAGGTAAGGGATGAATTATTCACAATTGGGGATTAGTGAGAACATGTGTAGGGATCCTTAGAGTATCAATTGGAATGAGTTTTGGGGTGTTTTTGCAATTTTCATTTTATTCTTATAATTATTACAGTGAATTATATATGTTTGACAGACCAATGATTGTGAAATTGATATGTTATTGTGTTGAGTGTGAACCCTATAAATCGAATATTTTTTTTCTAATTAATATGAATTGATGAAATAAAGTAAGGAGAAATTTAGAGAGAGATATTGATTTTATATTTTCTCTTTTTCTTGCTTTTTAGGTTTTTATATATAATTTTAAAAAAATTATTATCATAATTGAAATTGACCAAAGTGTTCATATAATTATTTAGAATTTGTGCATTGAAAGCTTACTTTGTAATTTGTGATTCAATATGATGTATGCTAGTTTATATATATAGAGGTAGTTATTTATATTAATAATTTATGTAAATAATTAATATTGTAGAGTGTTATAGTATGATTCCAAAAATTATTAAGTGTTGGAGTTTGAGCATATTATGGTTAAATTTGATGAACATGTGTATGTTGTACCTTATGAATATCATTAGGAATGTTATGAGATGGTTGATGTGATGTTATGAGATGTTAAAGTGTGGACATGATATTCGATTGTGAATAAGTGGATGTGTTTAACACTTGATGTTACATTAATTATATTGTGAGCTATGAATTATACAATAACCCGACCAATGTTTATGCGCAGTGTTAAAGAGAAAGTGTAGGTTCCTAGTTAGGAATCAGTGTTAAATTGTAACGCAATTGTGTTAAACATGTTTGAAACATGAGTGTGAGGTCGTGGTATTGCATAATTCATTAGCAGTGCTTATAAATGAAATATGTGATGAATTGTGGAATAATATGTTGCCTTGAGATTATAATATTGTTATTGAGATTGAGTAAAAGTGTAAAGTAGAATAGATGTTGAATTGTGAGATACGTAAAAACATGTGATGGTGGATTGTGACATTATGAGATGTGAAATTGTGAATGAGTTTTGGTTGTAAATAAGTGTGTGATTAACTCTTGATGTCACATCAACCATCTCATAACATTCCCAATGATATTCATAAGGTACAACATACACATGTTCATGAAATTTAACCATAATATTCTCAAACTCCAACACTTAATAATTTTTGGAATCATACTATAACACTCTACAATATTATTTACATAAATTATTAATATAAATAACTACCTCTATATCTATAAACTAGCATACATCATATTGAATCACAAATTTCAAAGTAAGCTTTCAATGCACAAATTCTAAATAATTATATGAACACTTTGGTCAGTTTCAATTATGATATTAATTTTTTAAATTATATATAAAAACCTAAACAGCAAGAAAAAGAGAAAATACAAAATCAATATCTCTCTCTAAATTTTTCCTTACTTTATTTCATCAATTCATATTAATTAGAAAAAGTACTCGATTTATAGGATTCACGCTCAACACAATAGCATATCAATTTCATAAAAATTGGTCTGTCAAACATATATAATTCACTGTAATAATTATAAGAATAAAATGAAAATTGCAAAAACACCCCAAAACTCATTCCAATTGATATCACTAAGGATCTCTACACATGTTCTCACTAATTCCCAATTGTGAATAACTCATCCCTTACCTCTAAGCGGGCTCACGTGTCTTCCAACAATGACAACAGCATCTCTAGCGGTTCCCTGAGATTCCTCCAGTTTTTCCTCCGACTGCTCTAATAGAGTTCCCAAACGTCAGAGAGACGGAGAAGGGATTGAAACCTCCACTTGTACGGTCTTCATGCGATTTCTTTTTCTCCTTCCACAAACATTATCTAGGAAATCCCAACGGTGAGAGTGTGGGAAATTTCATTTCGAACAACATATCCAAATTTCATGAAAATCCAACAGTTAACGAAACCGGGATCGTAATTTTACTGAGACCGTTTTGGGTTTCTGCGGGAAAGGAAAAGGCTACAATGCGAAAGGTATTTCTCTCAGCTCAAACATGATATCGAAATTCCCAACGGTGAGAATGCTCATAATTGGGCTGCAAACGTAATGCTCGAATTTCACGAAGATCCAACGGTGAACGAGTCCAAGATCGTCGTTTTTCTGAGACAAGTTAGGTGGCCTGCGGGAAAAAGAGAGGATTTTGGGAGAAGAGATAAGAAACGAAATTGTGAGACAGAGGAGGCTGAGGAGTCAGTCTGAAAACTGACATAGCATGTTGTTATTTATAGTTAGGGGCATTTACGACCTATTATTTACTCTATTTATTTATTTATTATTTATTATTTTATAAAAATAAACTTTATTTTATTCTCTATCAAACAAATAAATAAAATACCCTTTTTATTTTCTCTCAAATCATTATTTTAATTAATAATTATATCTCCTTATTTATTTATTTATAAAATCTCATCATTTTTTTAAAAACTCTATTTGTTTATAAATAACAATCATTTATAATCTAGTTTACGAAAATTGGAATGTTACAAAGCAGGCCATTTTACCTTCTACATTTGTTGGTAGTCGTAGGTACATGGATCAATTATACTTCGATGGTATTATCATATGTAGTGCTGTAGGCTTCCCTGACTTATTTATAACTTTTTACTTGCAATCCGAGTTGGCCTGAGATTTAGAGGTTATTAGCACCAATGAATCTAAAGCCAGTTTATCATCTTGATATTTTGTCACGAGTTTTTTAAATAAAATTCAAACAAATGCTAGTTGATTTGACAAAACATCATCTCCTTGGGAAGGTATTGGCATGTAAGTAACATTAATAAGTATTTTATCACTATTAATTATATAGATTGATATTTAATAAATTATTTTTTTTGTTTTTTTTTACATTTTTTAAATTTTGAAACAAAAATGTTTGCTAACATTTTATTTATTTATTTATTTTTCCTGATAGTCATGTACACCATTGAATTCCAAAAAAGAGGTATGCCATATGCACACTTACTCCTATTTTTGCATCCATTGAGCAAGTATCCAACGCCTAAAGATATCGACAAGATTATATGTGCTGAGATACCATCAAAGAATGAACAAAATGAACTTTACTCGCTGGTCCAGGCACACATGATACATGGTTCGTGTGGCATAGCCAACCAATCATCACCCTGCATGAAGGATGGAAATTGTTCAAGATTCTACTCAGATACCAAGCGCACATTAATATGGAATGGTACAATCAGAACACATCAATTAAATATCTCTTTAAATATGTCAATAAAGGCTATGATAGAATTATGGTTGTTATTGAGAACAAAGATGTTGATAAGAATTTAGATGAAATCAAACACTTCCTAGATTGAGGGTCTAATACATATTAATTTTTACAAAAGACAAATTATTTATTTTCCTAATTAATTACATTATGTGTTTATATATTCTAGGTATCTATCATTGTGTGAAGCAATATGCCGAATTTTTACTTTTCCAATCCATGCCAAGAAACCAACCATTGAAAGGCTATTCTTTCACTTACCTGGCCAACATTCAGTATACTACCATGATCATGAGGATATTAATGATGTGTTTTCATAACCTATTGTATCATAATCAATGTTCACTTCTTGGATGAATGCTAATAGAATCTATGCTAAAGCAAGGAGGTTGACCTATCCAAAATTTGTGACAATTTGTATATAATAAAATAGATAGGTGTTGGAAACCATGCAAAAAAGGGTTCACACTTGGCAGGTTAATTTGGATTTCACCTACCCTTGGAGAATTATATTACCTAAGGATGATGTTGCCAGTGTGCAAAGGGCCTACCTGTTATGAAGATATAAGAACAATGGAAAATATTGTGTATCCTACATTTAGAGATGCTTGTTTTGCATTAGGCTTTCTTCAAGATGATAAGGAATATGTTGAAGCAATTAAAGAAGCGAAAGATTGGGGTACAAGTCATCACTTGAGAAAACTTTTTGTTACAATGCTAATCACAAGTTCCATTAATAAACCAGAGCAGGTTTGGAAACAAATATGGCATTGGTTAGCTGATGATATTCTATATTGTCAATGAAGAGTATTACATGGCGAAGGTAATTTATACATTTAATTATCTTAATACATTAAATATGTATTAAACATATATATATATATATATATATATATATATATATATATAATAGTCCTTATACATATATATTAAACATGATCCACTTTATTTATTTATTTATTTTTACTATGTTATATAGCTTTGCAACTGAATGATGATGAATTGAAAAATTTAACTTCATTGGAGATTGAGAAATTTTTGCGTGCGAGTGGAAAGATCTTAAAGGACTATCCACCAATATCATGCATAGCTGCAAAATTGTCAAGTTATATAGGAAATTGTTTGATACACTTGGAACTACATTTTGATCTTGCTGAATTAGATGCTGAATTCAAAATATTATTCTCTGCTCTTACTAGTATCATTCCTTTTTACATTTCATTTATTATCATTTTAATTAATTATGTTTTGTAATTTATTTATCTATTAATTAATTCTACTAACAAACATTTTTTTTAACGCAACTAACTATCATATAATTTTATTCTATTTTTAGATGACCTTATTACCTCTAAACTTTAACTTATTCATCCGTTAATTAATTCTAGTGACAAACAATTTTTCAACTAAAAAATGTTTCTGATGAACAGTTACGAATGTTCAATCAAATAATGCAAGCTTTTATTAAGAAAAAGGGCAGCATGTTTTTTCGATACAAATACGGTGGCACGTGCAAAACATATATGTGGAGAACTTTGGCTTAAGCCCTAAGAGCAAAGAAAAAAATTGTTTTGGTAGTTGCATCAAGTGGAATTTCATCTTTATTACTACCTAGTGGAAGAACAACACATTCAAAGTTTAGGATTCTTCTACCAACTTTAGATGACTCAGTTTGTAATATAACCCATGGGAGTGACTTAGATGAGTTGCTTAAAGTTACAAGTTTGATTATATGGGATGAAGCACCAATGGTGCACAAATTCTGTTTTGAAGCACTAAACAAAACCTTAAATGATATCATGAAAATTAGTGATGATAGTGACACTGTTTTCAGAGGAAAAATAGTTGTTTTTTGGTAGGGACTTTAGGCAAATCTTACCTGTGATTCCGAGGGAAACCCGTTTGAACATAGTACATGCAACTATAAATGCATCTTACCTTTGGAGTCAGTGTCATGTCTTGAAACTTACTAAGAATGTGCACTTGTAGTCAAATTCAAACACTACACATGCAACTGGAGTTACAAACTTTGCAAAATGAATCCTTCAAATTGGAGATGGGTCTTTAGGTCAGGCAAACAATGGATATGGTACAATAGAAATTCCAAAAGAATTGTTTATCCTGAATTACACTGATCCAATTGATGTTATAGTTAAATGTAAATACCCTAATCGAAGGCAACATTACAAGGATTCAGAGTTTCTACAATCCAGGGCTATTTTAGCATCAACTAATGAAACTGTTGACCATATTAATGATTATGTATTATCTTTGATCTCAGGTATAATTACTTATTTTCTCATTGTCATACTAAGCATAGCTAAAACACCTATTTAATCTAAAATCCATAAATGATCAACTAACTCATACTCAATTAGGACTACAATTTTATTGTTATTATTCATTTAGTTTTGCCTATTTTATTTTTTCAATCTTTTCCTATTTTCTATTTTTTTTCTATTCTTTTAGGTGAAGAGAGAGAGAATACCTAAGCTCAGATTTAATTGAAAAAGCTAAAACAATAGAAAGTGAAAGGTTTAGCACAATAACTATGGAATTTCTAAACTCTTTGTCAACCTCTGGTCTTCCAAATCATAAGATTAAGGTCAAGGTTGGCTCACCAATAATGTTGTTAAGAAACTTAGATCAAAATGAAGGCCTATGTAATGGTACTAGACTAATTATCACAAGTTTTGCCAACCATATAATTGAAGCTAAAATCATGACAGGCAAAGGCCAAGGCAACAAAGTGTACATTCCTAGGAGGTCAATGTCTCCATCACAATCACCTTGGCCTTTCAAACTCATAAGAAGGCAATTCCCAATAATTGTCTCTTATGCAATGACCATAAATGAATCACAAGGACAATCATTAGCAAGTGTTGGGTTATATCTACCTAGACTAGTATTTAGTCATGGCCAGTTGTATGTAGCATTTTCTAGGGTGCAAATGACAAATGGACTAAAAGTAATAATACAAGATAAAGATAAAATGCCCTCAAGTACAACAACTAATGTAGTTTTCAAGGAGGTGTTCCAGAACTTATAACATGTATAGTTTTCTTATAATAGTTGACAAAAATCATAATCTATCTACATTGCAGGTTTTCTTAACATTAATTACATTGCAGGTTTTTTTTACTTCATTGTACATAAATTCTCTTATATTTTGATTACTACAAGATTACTCATACTTTTAAGGTCAATTTATCTAAATACTATCTACTATGTTCAATGTGTGAATTATTTTTTTTCATTTATCAATCCAATATATATTTTGTTTAGCAGCAAATGGTGTCATTTTGAAACTACCTTTTTTTGGTCAAAGTTATCCTACCAACAAATTCAGCCACCAAGGCAAGTTGAACGAACTAATTATGGCTTCAGCATTAACAACCAAGAAAACCACTTAACCTATCTACATTGCAGGTTTTTTTGACTTTATTGTACACAAATTCTCTTATATTATGACTGCTACAAAATTATTGTTGCTTTTGGGGTCACTTCATCTACCTACTATCTACTCTATTAAAAAAATATTATATTCCATATATCACTTCACTGCATATTTTTTCACATGATAGCTGAAAATTACTCTGTTAACAAAAATAATGTCATTTATCCATTTTATACCATATACTTTCCTATGACAGGTTCCCCTACTTTGGTTGCTAAACTTTACGTTGTCAACAAATCCAAATATTAAGGCAAATTCAATAAATAGTTACCATACTAGACTACTTATAAAAGTAACAATACTAAACTAACTAATTGTTTTGACTTCATCATATAAGATCTCCTTACATTAAGATTGTTGCATAAGTATTCCTGCTTTTGGAGTCAATTTATTCGAATCTATCATTCCAATATATATTTTCTTATCAACAAGTTTCTCTACTTTTGCTGCTCAACATAATTCTAACAACAAGTCTAGTTATTAAGGCAAGTAGATTATATACCAAATCACTTTATACCATCACAACACATTCTTTACCGCTCCACTATCCTTTAATTATTTACAATTCCAAATAACAGGTTCAGCGTTGATGCTACTCTTACAAATAGGTCAATGACATACTCATCAACTCTAACAATTTAAAGCTTCCATACATCTCTTTCTATTAGTAAATAATTTTTTTAAAATCTAATTACTATTCCAAAGCAAATTTAACCATGCTCAGCTCTAACATAATAACCCGATATTATAGTCATTGCTTTGAATTTGGAATCTAAAAGCAACAGGAAGAATTGCTCAAATACTTGAAAGTGAGGCTTATTTGGGTCGTGTTATAAATGCCCTATCTAAACCAATTGATGGTTGAGGAGAAATTTCAGCTTTAGAATCTCGATTAATCAAATCTCCTGCTCCCAGTATTATTCCGAGTAATTCAATAATCTTCCACTCAGCCTCAAATTTTAACAACGAAGGGTATGTTACAAAATGCCATAAGTCAAGTTTTCTACTAAAAAAATGATTTTTACTAAGAAAAGTGTTGAAATTACATTCAATAATGACACAAACATAAAATATATCAACAATTTGAGAAAAAAAGAGAAGGAAGCACAAACAAATGCTTACCCTTTGTTGCGAAATTTCGACCACAAGCGATAATAGCTTAATGAAGTCACTATAACAGTGTGAATATGTGGTCTGAGTCTTATATTTTATATGTTAATTTCTTTGCAGGTTTGTTGTCAACGCTCACAAGCCACATGTGAATGTGAACACCTGATAATCATTAATTTTATGGAATAAATTCCATTTTTTACCACAGCACTGATGAGATATGATAATGACAAATCAACACATATTGTTTTAATATATATATATATATATATATATATATATATATATATATATATTATATTTATAAAATAATTCTTTTTTATTAAAAGCAAGTTTATTAAGTTCTATTTAAATAAAAGTATAGGCTCTTTTTCAACTTTTTTTATATTTATTTTCTTTGGCTTTTATCATATATGTGTATATATATATATATATATATTATATAATAAGATTAACATTTTTTTAATGAAACAAATGTGCTGGGTTTAACAAAATGAAAATGAGTGATGATTTATATGTATAAATTTGTAAGAATATAAGTAATATATAATATAAGATACACGGGAATAAAGTTTTTTTTTTAATTTTTAATAACATTTTCATTCCAACTATAGATATGTAATATTTTTATTGTGAGCTTATATTGAACTCTAATTTTGTTTATTTGAGTTATGAATAAAATTACATTTCAATCATGATTCATATAAATTTACATTATTTAATAAACTTTGTTGTTAAACTCCAATAGCACACACTGACTCTCCACCCATGCATATGCACGGTACCATACTCGTTAAAAGGTATAAAATCACATTAAAGAGAAGTAAAATCTGAAAATAAAAGATGATTAGTTTCATATTTAAAAGAAAAAGAAACATTAGAAATTGGTTATATATCATTCATTTAGTCTGTATAATTATTTGTGTTTTCAATTTTAATCCTTTTTATATACAAAAAAAGTTGTATGTTTTTATTTTTTTAACAATTTTTTTGACAGTTTGTTATTATTAAAGAATATTGGTGACGATAAACTGTGAGAAAGTGTACTTTAATAAGAATCAAAACTTAAATTTTATGTACATGTAAAGAGTTTTTTTTTTTCTTATAAGAACTAAAAAAAATTTAAAATGAATATCACAAGGTAAGAATTAATCCTTTCTATATATTCAAGTCCACTTTAATTGAATTTCATATATTTCATCTTGATTTCAATGAAGTTGGTGGTAACAATCTCTGAAAGTTTCAAGATAACTCTCAACTATCATACATGTTTGAATGAAAATCGAGTTATTAATGCAAGGCATTCTCCTTGTACTTGATGTGGTTAGGGGGACAATGGCATATAGAAATCCACTACAACTTCCACATTATAACTTATAAGAAATTTGGTTAATAGGGAGTATTCAAGGTGAAACCTCAAAGTAAACTAGGACAACTTAATTATAGTATTTTGTTGGTACAAATGTGATGGCATCTTTGTAGCAACTCCTTCATTAGATTTGCCTTGAATAATAATAACTCTTGTGCAATCGACGGGCAAGTCCAGCAACATCAGCAAAATGTTGCTTCCTACACGTCCAATGTTGTTTCCTGCATTTTTTAAGCTCTCAAAACACCTAATTCAGAATGTAAAATTACATTTTAGAAGAGGATATCTAGAATGTAAAACTTAATATTTTGAAGAGATCTTTCCGGATTTCAAAATAGGCGCAGGAAGCAAATGAGAGGTGAAAAAATATTTTTCTATCAACAATGACAAGATTTTCAAGTAATAGGACATAGTCCTTTTCCTTGAGTCTTTAGCCCACACATATGGGAATTAGGAACATAAAAAAAGGCCACCATTCTCCCTACAGTTTAGGGTTGAGTCCTTATATTGGTTTGGTAGGTATTCCTTAACGCATCTCATTATTTGTTTTGATGCATCCTAAGTGCATTTTTATTGGACAATCTGTAGTGCAATTAGAGTGTACCAAAGCAAATAATGTGGTGTGTTAAATAATTAGATGGTTTGGCATGCACTATGCATCCAACTCATTTTTTGTTATGTGAAAGCAAAGACGTGCGTGCCCACATGGGAAAAGAAACGAATGAAGAGATAAAAGAAGGGTGAAGGCACTTATTTAAGAATTAAAACTTAAAACAAGGATAACTACATGGACAGTTACTTTAATCTTAAAAATAATTTTCCTTTAAAAATATTATTCAGCAGCCCAACTTTGAGCATTAATCATTTTAATGAAGAAAGAAGTAAGAAAATAAAGTATATAGATTGTGGATTAATAGTTAGCTCGATAAAAGCAATAATAAACAAGAACATGGAAAGCAAATATATAATATAAGGCTTAATTATTTGTAAAAGTTGAATTGGATCCCTCAATTATTAAAAAGTTAAATCAGATCTTCTAATTATTAAAAAAACACTACAATTATATCTTTTTTGTCAATTCCTTTAGTTTGATAGTTGCGCATGACCACCTTGGTTTAGATATGTGCTCGCGAGGTGACAAACGAATTCAAGGATGCGCTTTCACTCAAGGATTCAAATTTGTGGTTCAGATATGTTGATTTTAAACATATTGTGGTGTTGTTTGTTTTTTAGTTTTAGGTTTTGATAACAAGGAATCTAGTTTGAGAGTGGAAATCTTGTAGATGCAAAATGAGATATGGAGTGTGGTTGGTCAAGAATCGCCAGAGATCTAAACAAGGACACCATTTTTACATCGGTTATATTGGCAACTGAAGGAAAAATATCTTATATTTACATTGGTTGTATTGTCAATCAATGCAAAAAGTCTATTTACAAAACTTCTGTTAATCAAACTAATAGAATTGTCAGAAAGTATAAGATTGTAGTGTTTTTAATAATTAGAAGACTTGATTAAAAATTTTAATAATTGAGGGATCCAATTGAACTTTTACAAAATAATTAAAGAATCGATTGTATAATTAAGTCATAATATAACTCAAGAAGAACTGATTTATGCTTTTAACAATTTTGATTTAAAAAAACAGGTAAGGAATAAAAGAACCAACACAACTCACTTTTCCGAAAGCACAAAGGGCCAAATCTTTTGAACCTCAAGACAACATGTTTTTGGTCCAAGTACAAGTCAAAGTCAAGCTCATTCTCACCATTTATGTGCCTGTATAATTAACATAATACTATATTGGGTCAACCTAACTCTTACACCATATTATCATGAAACCCCTAGATGAGAATTGTTACGCTCACCCCCAAATTCTTATTGTTACCAAGAATTTTTTCAAAAAAATATGAAGTGACAAATTATCCCTCCCCCTTTTGCTATACATCTTTCCTTTCTCCTCTTCCTTCAGATTTAGCTTTTGGTTGTGATGAAATCATGATTCTATTGTGATGGTACACATGGAATCAAGATTTTATTTTGTATTTGATACAGACAACAACGGAATCACATTTTCATTGTAGTATAAAAGTTGCAAACAAAAAATAAAAAAAAAATTTGTATACGAAATATACAAATGAAACATATTTTAGTTGTAGTGTAGGAGGTGCATATAACAATCAAAACATTAACATGTTTATGTTGTATATTTTGAACACAGAAATACATTTATGTAGTATATTTTGTACAATAGAAATGTATTTCCATTAAAAGGACATTTTGAAAAATAAAGTGAAAGCACATGAGGTGAGAATAACAATACATAGGGTGAGAATAACAATGTCCAACCAATATTAGGCCAAGTCTAAGTCTAGGAACACCGAAAGAGAAGCAACAATAGTTATCCTTACCAAACTAAAAAAACAAAAATAGTGATAGACATTTATTACCCTTTTCTAATTGTTTATTGCATTAATTATATTTTTTCTAAGACATCCTTAATTAATTAACTTTTTTAATAAAAAATAATAAATGTTAGAAATTAATGAGATTCACTTTTTTTCTTGCTTTTTTTTATAAACAAATGTTAGTTGTTAATTGTTAGTTTTTTGTTAGCGGGAGAATCAGATCAACCCCCTTTCCCTCCCTCTCTTTTACTTTTACCACTAAATCAACCTTATAACTCCACTTCTTTTTTCGCTTGTCAGTATTGGATAATTGATAATTATGTGAAAAAAATAAGAGGAAAGAGAGAGATGATTAGTTTTAAAAAAATTAAGGAGAATTTTGAGAGAATAATATAAATTATTGACAAATTTAATGTTATTAACTAAATTAACTAATTTTCTTAAAGGATATGAATAAGTTGAAAGAATCTTATTTAAAAAGGATATAAGGAGTAAGTTATACTCATTGGTTAAGAAAATTATCCCTCGAATTATGATTAGTGTCATTAAATAAAACCACCACTTAAAAACCATTTAACTTTATGTGTATTTCTGGAATAAAAGTTTATTTTTACATCATTAATTAAAATTAACCAAACTTAACTTTTTTAATTGATCTTGATGAATTAGGTATTTGTTTCTTATTTAAAATTATAGGTAGTATTAAAACAATTTAAGTGATCCCTATAGCGCCAAATCACATTTAAGCAACTCATCTGAATTATAAAAAAAAACATAAAAATATATAATTAAAAAACAATGAAAAAAACAACTAATATTTGTTGATAAAAAAAAAACATTTAAGCAATACATACATAAACTTGTTCTAATTATGAAAAAGTTAAGCAACTCGCATTTTTATGATACTATTTTATTTCCACTTAATTTTTTCAAATTAAAATATTTAATTCAATTTTTAATTAATACATATAAAATATTAAAAATTGTAGGAAATTTATTTTAACCAATATTTTTCATAATAACTTAAAAGAGAAATACATAAAATATATAATTAAAAAACAATGAAAAATTCATATCAATATATAATTAAAAACAATTACATTTAACATTAATGAGAAATGCACAAAGATGAAAAATAAATAATAGTACACAAAATTAATTTTTATTATTTTTGTTTGAAATTTTCTCAAATGTGCTCAACCAAGTCTAGTTGAAGTTAACAGTGGTTTTGTTTATCATGAAGATGTGTTATCTATTGTAGGTATGTAGTAAAACAACACTTAGGACCATTAGATACTTTGATACATAGTTATCAAACTCGGATCAACTTGGTCGGGTTGACCTATAGGCCCAAGACTTGGGAGTCTCGTCGATTTGAGGTCCATGTTGAAATGGGTGTGCACATGACCTCGTGTGACCTTGTCAAATATGTTACGACTCGGGCTCAAACAGTGGCCTGATTGACTTGGTGGCTTTCCAAGTTTTTTTTTTCATTTGAACATCACTCATGAGAAAATCCAATTTATACCTTCTATTATTTATAGATTTGCTTACTTTTTTTTTACCAAGCATAAACACATCTTAGAATTTGAGATGATAAAATTGTCATTTTCAATTTTTCGTTGGCTAATTTGTTTGTGTGTGTGCATGTATTAAATTATGTCTGACAATGTACAACAATGATAGTTTTACTAAATTGATGATAATAATATTATTTTAAATTCTAACTTAATGTTGTGTATATTGAATTCTGAAAAAATATGTTGCATGCTTAAAATTTTAAACAAGTCCATAATTATGCTTCTAAATATGTTAAATTTTAAATATTAATTGTACTAGTTTACAAATTATGAAATTATTTATATTTTTTAATATAGATCGAGTTATGTGAGTCAACTAGTGACTCACTGGTCAACTCCTGACCTAGTATCTCGACCGAGTCGATGATTGGTCAGAGTTTGATAACATTGCTTTGATAGTCGAGATGCCATTACATATATTATTATAATCAAAATTATCAACATATGTGTGTCGTTCGTCATTCACAATCATATTATGTAATATGATACATGCATCATATATACTCTTCATTATATTCGCATGTCAAGCACATGCCAGACCACATAAAAGTCTAACTCAATTGGTTAAGTAAAAGGAGTAAATTATTATTATATACCTCCTATGCTTGTATGTAATTCATACAAATAAAAAAGGATAAATAGTCACTTTAGTCATTGAATCTGTAATGTGATGACACTTTAGTTTTTGAAAGATGAAAAAAAATAAAATTTTGTCCATGGATTTGCGAAAAGTGCAACAACTTAGTCCAAACACTAAATATCTCCACCAAAGCAAACAAAATTTTCTATTTGACATTTGTGAACAAATTTGTTAGCGAAAATTTTCCTACGTATGTTGTTGATGTGGTTGGACAAAATTGTTAGTGAAATTTTGGACGAAATTTTTATAAAAGAATTATCTTTTTTACATCAAAGAGGTAACCCTTTGTTACTCATTTTTACCAATGCAAGCATGTGTACTTGTTGGTGTTCTCACCTTCTCTAAGTGAGAGTGAGAGTGATGCAATCCTACCCCGTAAGGGCATTGGATAGAAGACTCCAAGTAGATTGGGCCAGAGATCCAAGGGAAGGCACTAGGGTTCTCATGAGCCTTAGGATAGATTTTGAGCCCATGGACTAAGTATGAGCCCACTTATCTTTGTAAATATTAGAATAGGTTTTTTTCTTCGTTTAGGCCTTGTATTTTGGCCATTCTAGTAGTATAGGGTTTTAGCCTTATATTTCGAGGCATTTTGAGTAGTCTTTGTAGTAGGGACTTTTTTTGTATTTTCATGTATTTTGTCATGGGGGTGAACTTAGCTATTAGAGAGGTGTGTGTAGCTAAGCTCTAGCTTCTTTAGGAATCTTTTCAAGGAAGCTTCTCAAGGAGGTGAGCTTAGTTATTAGAGGGGTGTGTGTAGCTAAGCTCTAGCTTCTCAAGAAAGTTTTCTCAAAGAAGTTTCTCAAGGAAGTTTTCTCAAGAAAGCTTCTCATGGAAGCTACCTAGTCTATAAATAGAAACATGTGTAACACTTGTTGTAACTTTGATGAATGAGAGTCTTGTGAGACATAACTCAAAGTTCAACTTCTCTCCCTTTTTCTTCCTTCAATTTCGTGCTCCCCCCTCTCTCTTTCTCTCCCTCTTTCTTTTCCTCCATTGAAGCATCCTTCCAAGCTTCTTATCCAAGGCTCATCTTGGTGGTGAAGCTCTTTCTTCCATGGCTTATTCCCTAGTGGATGACGCCTCCTCTCACCTCTTCTCATTTGTCTTCCTCTGCATCTCCATGGTGGAAAATCACCATTAAAGGACCTCATTGAAGCTCAAAGATCCAGCCTCCATAGAAGCCCCATAAGCAAGCTTCCATCAAGTGGTAATCAGAGCACAAGAGCTTCAAGTAGGTGCTCCTTAAACCTCCATTAATTTTTTGCTTTACCTTCTCTTCCATTGTTTTTTATTCATTTTTTCTCCATGTATCTCCTCAAATGTCTTGTGCTAAATATTGTTAACATGATTCTTTAGAGTTTTCACCGATTAAACTTGCTATAGAAGCTAGATTTTATTTTCTATGGTTCAAATTTCTTGTTCTTGTTCTTGAACCATGAATTGTGTTGAGTTTAGGTTCCTTTGAGTTTTGTCTTGTTATTTTTTGTGGTTGAAACCTAAACCATAAAATTCTTACAAAAATATTAAAGTAGAAGAAAACCTCAAAAATCTAGAGTGACTTGTTCACCTATTATAGTTTTGTCATAGAAGTCATGTCTAGTCATGAAACTTGTCACATAAGATTTCTTATGTTGTGCTGAATTTTATTTTCTTGTTTCTTTGTCTAACTCATTTGCTCATGAGTGTATGAAATTCTTTTAGCCTATTATTTGATTTGAGTCAAATCTTTCATGTTAATTAGTCCTTAACATGTTCATGCAAAATTCTTAGAGAGTCTTTGATTGTGAACCTTTTCTGGAACTTTTAGGTTTCCATATGATTGTGCCTATTGTGAATTTGAGTTTTGGTGATTGAATTGCTGGCAGAAATGTTGATCCTAAGTGAATATTGAACTCCTAAAACTGTGGTAAACAATCCTAGTGAGTTCAACATATAGGAAGGTTGAAAGTAAGCCCAAGGCAATCAATATACCATGCTTAAAAAACAAAATCGCTGGTGTTGACAGCTTGGACATACAAACTTGTAAAAATTACTGATAATTGGTTACTTCAAATTTTGAACTGAAATTTTTACTGAATTTTCTAGACATCTGGAAAAAAGTTAGAAAAAAAGAAACAAGTGATTTGGATAAAAGTAAAAAATACGAAAAATCACACAAGTTGGCAGGAAAATCAGTATCCAGGAAAAAAAATGAAAGGGAAGTGTGCTTGTTGTTTTGGCTCAAAATTTATTCTATAATTGGTTCCTATGTTATACCAATCTTAGTTCCAAAATTTCAATTGAAAATTAGTGTGAAGACAAGTGCCAAAGCTAGAGGTTTTTTGAGTCTTTTTTTTTTCCAGTTTTTTTACTCTACTCTAGAGCCATTCTAAGTTTTTCTTTGAGTCCTAGCTTGCTTCTATGTCCTTTTCATTGCTTTAATTGTTGAATAATCCTTGAAAAATTATCTTGTTAAAAATCCATTGGTTTAGCTTTCATTTCATTTTTTTTTTGGTCTTTGGTTATTGCTTGTCTCTTTGTTTCCTTGTTTGTGGGTTGCCATATAGGGAATTGGAAGGAGGATTGGTGCCATCCCTTGAAGAATTTGAGTCAAGAAAAAAAGGCCAACCACCTTAAGAGCTATTGGACTAAGAAGAATTCCAAATTGAGTGAATCACCAAAGAGAGAACAACCACCAAAATTGAGGACCGTTTTGTAATTTTGTAATTTGCAATTTACTCACCTTCATTGCTTTCAAGTTTTGTAACAAAAAGGCCTTTCATTGGAAGTGTGTTGGGAGCCTCCAATAGGTTACCAAACTTCCATTTGTGTGTAATAATTTTAGGCATTTTTTCCTTAGGATAGTGAGTGTTTTGTTGGGAACCTTGAATGTGGTCATCCAAACACTCTTAGGATTCGCCTAGTTTACATTTCTTGCCAAACCGCCTAGATAGATTTCCTTTTACCAATTAGTTGTTTACCTTATCTTTCACAACTCTTTTAGTGTTTATTTTGGCTAGCTTCAACCATTGTTTATTTTACCTTTTGTTTTCAAACCTCCAACAAGAAAGAACCACAACTTAGGAACCAACATGAGTCATCATTCATCTAGTGTTAATGGCGAGGGTACTAGTCATAAAGACCCTTTATCTAGAATCTTAGATGAGTTGAGTTCCCTCAAGTTATGGAAAGAAAAACAAGAAAGAAAAGAAAAAAGGAAAAAAAGAGTGGAAGAAATAAGTCAAGATGAAAGAAAGAAAATAAGAGAGGAAGAAAGAAGAAAAATAATGAAAGCAACGAAAAGAGAAAAACATGCCTCCTATAGTAGTCATAACTCTTGCAAGAGCCTAAGTGAAGAACTTCGTGACTATTACGAAGGAAGGAATAGGTCACATCTTAGACCTCACTCCCATAGAAGAGAAAAGGAAAGAAAGCCTCAAGAGGCTAACATTAACCTCTCATACTTCTATGGGAAGGACAATGTAGAGGCTAACTTAGATTGGGAAATAAGGGTAGAGCAACAACTTAAAAAGAAGTCTACTTCAAAATCTTATGCCTCTCACTCTTATCCAAAGAAAGACCAAGGCCAAGGCATCTTAGGGGTGACACCTTCTAAGCCCAAAGATGATAAGGGGAAGGCAATAGAAAAGCAAGCCCCTAAGGCTAGTATGCAAGAGAAAACTAGCTCTATAAAGTGCTTTAAATGTCTTGGAAGAGGACACATTACTTCTCAATGCCCCACCACAAAAACCATGATTATGAGGGGCCAAGACATTTATAGTAGCCAAGATGAGGCTACTACTTCACCTTCCTCTAGTGAAAGTGAAGAAGCAAAAGAGGAAGAATCTAGTGAAGAAATCTATCCCAAGAAGATGGACAACCATTAGTGGTTAAAGAGAAGTGTAAGGAGGTAAGTGTCTCCTCCAAGAGGTTAGCTAAGAAGGAAACTCATTTTACAATAAATACAAACATTAAAGAAACTTTCCCTCTTAGACAACCTCCACATTTTCTCTTTTGTAAAAAGACACTTGCTAGCATTGCCACACCTCTTGGGCTTGAGTTTATTCCTCAAGTAAAGAAGTTGTTGGATGAGGGTTTGGTTCGCAAGAGCTTAAATCCTTGTGCTTTGTTGGTGCCCAAAATAGGTATTATTAGGCACCAAGTACCTAAAATAGGTGGTATGATGAATGTTTTGAGTGGTGCAACCCTCTTTTGTAAAATCACTTGTACACCTAACATCTTCATGGTGTGTGTACATAAGGATCCATTAGGTAGGTTTGTTCTTATTTTTAGTTTCAATACAAACTTAGGTACTCATATGGGACACCTTAGGTTTGTCATACTTTTTGGTAGGAATAATCAATATGAAAATATAGAAAAAGGTATGTTTTATTGCATTACTTTTCTTAATTTTTCAAATAGTGATCAAGGGGTTCCCATGAACCCTAAGAGAATAAAGGTCATTCTTGAGTGACCCACTCCACCAAGTATAAGAAAAATTTGGGGCTTCCATGACTTAACAAACTTTTACAAAAGGTTTGTCCCATATTTTTCTATACTTGTAGCACCACTCATTGAGTTGGTGAGAAACCATGTTCCTTCATGGGAAGATGCCCAGGAAATGGGTTTTCAGACCTTACCTTACTTCAACCTACCAAACACCACTAATACATATGTTTTTGTTCTTTTTACAGGTGTTGAGGGAAGAAGCCCAGAGTATGAAGAACCTCGGGATTTGAGGTCAAATCCTTTCCAAGGTGGAGGGAATGATGCAATCCTACCCTGCAAGGGCATTGGATAGAAGACTCCAAGTAGATTGGGCCAGAGATCCAAGGGAAGGCACTAGGGTTCTCATGAGCCTTAGGGTAGATTTTGAGCCCATGGGCTAAGTATGAGCCCGCTTATCTTTGTAAATATTAGAATAGGTTTTTTCCTTCGTTTAGCTCTTGTATTTTGGCCATTCTAGTAGTATAGGGTTTTAGCCTTGTATTTTGAGGCATTTTGAGTAGTCTTTGTAGTAGGGACTTTTTTTGTATTTTCATGTATTTTGTCATGGGGGTGAGCTTAGCTATTATAGGGGGGGTGTAGCTAAGTTCTAGCTTCTCATCTCAAGGAGGTGAGCTTAGCTATTAGATAGGTGTGTGCAGCTAAGCTCTAACTTCTTTAGGAATCTTTTCAAGGAAGCTTCTCAAGGAGGTGAGCTTAGTTATTAGAGGGGTGTGTGTAGCTAAGCTCTAGCTTCTCAAGAAAGTTTTCTCAAAGAAGTTTCTCAAGGAAGTTTTCTCAAGAAAGCTTCTCATGGAAGCTACCTAGTCTATAAATAGAAACATGTGTAACACTTGTTGTAACTTTGATGAATGAGAGTCTTGTGAGACATAACTCAAAGTTCAACTTCTCTCCCTTTTTCTTCCTTCAATTTCGTGCTCCCTCCTCTCTCTTTCTCTCCCTCTTTCTTTTCCTCCATTGAAGCATCCTCTCCAAGCTTCTTATCCAAGGCTCATCTTGGTGGTGAAGCTCTTTCTTCCATGGCTTATTCCCTAGTGGATGACGCCTCCTCTCACCTCTTCTCATTTGTCTTCCGCTGCATCTCCATGGTGGAAAATCACCATTAAAGGACCTCATTTAAGCTCAAAGATTCAGCCTCCATAGAAGCCCCACAAGCAAGCTTCCATCAGGGAGTCAAAGAGAAGCTTTGACAAGACCATCGTTAGCCAACCATTTTCAACATGATGTTAACCAAGAAATAAGTCCTTCATTAATATGAAATAATGTCAAATACATCCCTCAATTTAGCAACTAATTGACAAATTCATCAAAAAAACAAAATCAAACTAAACTTGGGCCAGCTACATGATCCAACACCCATTTACCACCCCTAAACCAACCATGAACAAACAACTATGACCAAAAGCAAAAGAAAAACAAAGTATTTGATTATCTTCAACTTCATTTGCAAGACATCCGTCCTCACTCCTAGTACTTTCATATCCACCTCTCATCAAAAGAATTGACCCTAAATTTTTAGATGTTTTGGATGTTCTAATTATAGCCTTCAACCCACACCAACATTCAACATTACACTCATGGTAGCCACCACCATTGTTGGATGACCCACCTTCATGATGACTTCCTTTTCCACCATACCCATCATGTGAATGTTAGGCCTATCACCAATATTGGGCCTAATGTTGCTAAAAGACCAGGAAGGAACGTGAAGACCTCAACTCTTGCAGGGGATTTCAACTTTGAATTCAACAAAATTAGCTTTGTTGTATGTCCAGTCTTTTATTAACCGTTAGTAGTTGTAGTTATCATTGGAATTGTGGACACGTGTAGCGTTAGTGTTTTAGCTATATGTAGCCTTTTGATATCTATGAGAAAGAAATGAGGAATTCATAATTATTATTTTATCCCTTTTAGTTGTAGACTAGCAATAAAGGTAAGGTAGCATAACTTTTCTTATACCTGTCAACCCATTTTCGTGAAACTTGAGTAGGAGAGATAGAACAACAAAACTTGTGTTCAAGGCTAGAAGAAAAAGAAAATTTGTGTTTGACTCGATGGAAGAAAATAAAATTAACCGTTGAAGTTGGGGGAAAAAGATGGAAGTGCCTTTAGAAGAGAACACCATATAATAGTGGTTGGGGAAGGAGTAGATGTTGCAACTCAACAGATGCTTTCTTGGGAAAAATTTTCTATGTAAATAGAAATTAACATTTCTCTACAATGACAAATTAGTTTATCAAAATTATATTGATAAATTAGTCTATTCTACTCATTACGAAGTTAAAAACATACATAAGAAAATTTTGGGTGATAAATTTATCCACAAATGTCATATAAAACATTCCGTTTGTTTTGACAAAAATATTTAATGCTTAGATTAAATTGTCACTTTTTCACAAATTCAAATACAAAATTTTATTTTTTTCATCTTTTAAAAAATAAAATATGAACGTATTATAAATTGAGAGAATAAAGGGACAGTTTACCCAAAAAGAAAACAAAAAACGGAGCATAAACGATGCGTTTATGCAAGATATCCCTGGCAGCACGGTACATCGAATTACGGAGTCAGTCGTGGTTGGCCTCCAGCTAGCTCCGTTGTTTGACTGAAGAATCACCATCTAGTCATGACACGGCAGAAATAGAATTCAGGTTTGAAGTCAACGAAGAATTCACAACCACGACGCCCTGCATCGCCACGTGCCCCTCTGGGTCCCACCTCGAAACCACAATAATCCCCAAAATTCTATCCTCTCCCTTTTCCCGATTCGGAACCAAACAAAGCCCTAGCATGAAATCATCCTTCGAAGAAAAATAATTCCAATCAATCCTAGAATCCAATCCCTCCCCTTTGAATTTGATGCCTCCTCGCATTCAATTCCACGCTCTGGTGGCATCATCATCATGGATCGTGGTAATAACAACAATAACGGCGTTGTTGTTGTTGTCGTTTGGGTGCGAACGGGGACACGCTCTGAAGGTGCCGTTTAGAGTAAACGACGTGCTCCCCGTGCTGCCGCGCGAGATCTCGTGGCCGGTTCTGAACAACCTGCACAGCGCCGTCGACCTGCTCCCTTATTTCGTTGGGTCCCTCACTCCTGCCAATGCCTCCGTCAAGTGGAAAGGGGCATGCTTCTTCGATAACACCGCCAAGATTGAGTTCGCACCCTCTTTGGAGGGTGCCACTCTCTATCTCAAGGTCATCTTCCGAATTTTATATTTGTTTAATTACCATAGCATGTTTCTGCATTTATGAATATACTAGAATCAAGATTAGTAACTTTGATTGAAAAAGGTATCTTTTTTATTTTTCTTTTTACCTTGCTTAGTTCATGACTGAGGTTGCTGGGTTACTCCCAGAGGACGCATTTTGGATAGTTAAGAATATGACGCATTTTGGATAGTTAAGAATATGTCGCATTTTGGATAGTTAAGAATATGTCGCATTTTGTATAGTTAAGAATATGTTATTAATGTAACTACTAGTAGTTGTTGCTGGGTTACTCCCAGAGGAGCACTAATGACACATTTTTTTCTCGTACACTTTTTATTATTATTTATTAAAATTTTAGGTTTAATAAGTATGTATTGTCTAGTTAAATTTTTACATGATCAACTAATCAGAAATTATTCCTTATATGACTTTTAAGGTAGTTAACAAACTTACGATACCTAATGGTTTCCGATTGTATGACAATGCAAAAAACTTTTATACCTAAGGTCCTAATTATTTACTCTAAAATTTGTTGGAAATTACAAAAATCATTATTTACTCTAAAATTTGTTGGAAATTACAAAAATCATGAGTGAGGTTTATTAGATTAGATGTGAAACTCATACGACTTGGTGATTTTTAGTAAGTTCTATTTTCAGCAAATACTAAAGAATATATTCAAAAGAACGTAGTAGAGATTATATTGCTAGCATTTCTTGTTACCACATAGCTTGTGTCGAATGTCGATTCAGTGAAAAGCTGTAGGTTGGATTTTCTTAATTGGAAATTTTTAATGTGTTTTCTGTTATGCCTTATGTTGCTTGATGATATGGATTATACGTTTCCTTTGCTGAAATATAATTGTTCTTTTTTACAGACAGAGGCTGCACATAGCTGGACCTGCATGGATTTGTATGTTTTTGCAACACCCTACAGGATTACTTGGGACTACTACTTCTCTTCACGAGAACATACCTTGAAGTTTGACTCGTGGGAAGAGCCTGCAGAGTTGGAATATGTAATTTTTCTTTTTCTTTTATTTATTATAGTTGTAAACCTGTTTTAAAGCTCTCAATATCTTGCTGAATTGAACAGGTGAAGCAGCATGGGGTTTCTGTGTTTCTCATGCCATCCGGGATGCTTGGAACTCTGCTTTCTCTGATTGATGTTTTGCCTTTGTTCTCGAACACTGGTTGGGGTCAGAAAGCCAACCTGGATTTTCTGAAGAAACACATGGGAGCTACATTTGAGAAGCGCAGCCAGCCTTGGCGTGCATATATAGATCCTGCAGATGTTCATTCAGGAGACTTCTTAGCTGTGTCGAAGATCCGGGGTAGGTGGGGAGGTTTTGAGACGCTAGAAAAGTGGGTTACTGGTTCATTCGCTGGTCATACTGCGGTTTGCTTGAAGGATGAATGGGGCAATTTATGGGTTGGTGAATCAGGGCACGAGAATGAAAAGGTATTAAAGTGATTCGGTTTTTATAATTTTTATCATTTTTCTTTTAACATCATTGATGTAATCATCTAAATGCCAGTTGAACAGGAATTTTGTAATTGTTCCATGGTTGTTGGGGGTGGTGACTGGTGACTGAGCTATGTTTTATTTTAATTGATTATAGAAGCATAATATGTCTTTGTGCAGGGTGAAGAAATAATAGTGGTAATTCCCTGGGAAGAATGGTGGGAATTGGCTCTTAAGGATGATTCCAATCCACAGATAGCCTTACTTCCCCTGCATCCAGAAATACGAGCAAAATTTAACTCCACTGCAGCATGGGAATATGCCCGGAGCATGTCTGGCAAGCCATATGGTTATCACAATATGATATTCAGTTGGATTGACACTGTAGCAGACAACTATCCTCCACCTCTTGATGCTCACTTGGTAGAAAACTTGTTCTTGTTACTTATTAGTTAAATGTATCATAAATTAATTAGTAAGTATACAATTGAACCAGCAAATTGTGTTGTGAACAACATGCTGTTTTGCCAGTAGACTATTGTGTATTTTATGAAATGGTTTAAGTTTGAACTGATTGCTACAAGTAATTTAAATCTTTCTACATGGGAAACAGTCTAAGGAAGAAATAGTTAGTGCTTATGGCTTTAGAAAGCCATTGATGGATCCACGGGGAAGATGACAATGGGATGGAAGGACTATGTTGGCATCAAGGATTTTAGTGATGTTACACTTCTTTGTGTTGATATATGCATGTTTTTGTTTTCTCCTACTAGAGAAAGGGTTCTTTCTTGCTTGCCTGTATTTGTGCACTGAACCTAGTAGTGCATGAGACAATTTCCCTACCCTGCCTCTGCCCCTGCATATCTCAAATACAAAGGAGGCATCAAATTAAAATTTTATTTATTAAGCTGGTTCTGAATGGAAGTCTAGTTCTGAATGGCATGTTCTCTGTGCAGGTAATTTCTGTCATGTCTATGTGGACTAGATTGCAGCCAGCTTATTCGGCAAATATGTGGAATGAAGCATTGAATAAGCGGTTAGGGACTGAGGTAAGTCTTGGCACTGGTTTAAACATTTCTGTGGGAAGAATAGTATCCATTTGCTCTAAATGTATCTAGTGTTCTTTCCTTCTTTTCCTTTTTCCCTAAATAACAGAAGGGATTCTTTAAGACAGGAAAATTTATAAAGAGATGGGACATGGGAGGAAAAGTAATCCTCCAAGAAAAAAACGTGCTTAAAATTCTTACAGCATTTTGCCAATCAAATGAACCAAAGTGTAGTCTTTCTTTCGGATTTGGATCTTCTATGGTGAGCAGAGTGCACTTTAGAGGATAAAGTGCAGTAATAGCCATTACTTAGAAAATCAATAGTTGAGATTGTAATTAATTTTAAGATTATATATATATATATATTTTATTATATCATAATTCTCAACCATTGATTTTCTAATCAATGATTGTGAGTATACCTTATTCTCTAAAATGCTTCTCCTCACTTTAGAGGAGCCAAATCTCTTTAATTTCTTTTACTTTATGGGAACAACTCTGTCAAAACCAGAAACAGACTTATTCTCTGAAATTGAGGTTTTCCAACAACTGCAAAGTGTGTTTCTGTTGCTATTCGATAATTTCAATAAATTCAAGATGGAAATTCTATGTCTTTTAGTTCTAGTTCAGTACTTCATTTTGTATAATAAATGCAAGATTGTTCTATGAGGACTTCTTTATGAAATGCTTGACTTTGTTTTAATTTGAAACTTTTTTTGGTAAAGTTTAGATTTGACATTTTGTAAGTATGTGAGTGTTCATAGGACATGTTTGGTTTGAATAAATTTTTTGTAACTTTGTGTGCTCCTCTGGCTCTTATTGAGAATTGAATGTTTAAATAGTTCATCAGCTCATCAAGTTTATTTACCATGACAGCAGGAACTCACATGGCATATTTTGCTGAACTAATCTGGTTGCCTTTTTCATAAGTACTGGGATCTCTAATTTTTATTTGCATTCAGGGTTTGGATTTGCATGATATTTTAGTAGAGACTGAGAAGCGTGGGATACCTTTTGATGAATTACTCACCATTCCAGAACAAGATGAATGGGTATACAGTGATGGAAAGTCGACAACTTGTGTTGCCTTTATCCTTTCTATGTATAAAGAGGCTGAAGTTTTTGGTCCCATTGCTAATTCCATTCAAGTAACCGAGTTCACCGTAAGTCGTAATGTCTCTGCAAATGCATGAACCTTTCACCATTATAAAAACTTTTTCTAATGCTTATATCTTGTTATTTGCAGATTCGCGATGCATACATGCTCAGAATTTTCGAGGACAACCAAACACGCCTACCAAGTTGGTGCAACAATGAGAATGACCGGATTCCATTCTGTCAGATTCTTGGTGAATACAAGATGGAACTGCCTGGCTATAACACCTTGGAGCCATATGCCAACATGAATGAGTATTGCCCTTCTCTTCCTCCAACTTATGATAGGCCTTCTCGATGTTAGATCCATCTTCTTCCATCGTTTCTATCATTTTGAATTGCCTGTTAAATTTAACTTAAGGCATCAAGTACTTTGGTGTTCTAAAATTGTCTATAAACCATTCAACACGGCATTGTGTATCTACAGCTTGATGGTCAACTATAAAAAAAAACACAGTACAAGATTGATATTTAATTAGCATGAAGGTAAGCTAACTGCTTGAATAATCGTCATTATATGAGCTACAAAGTTCATATGGTGATGTTGAGTGGTTTGGCCTTAATCTAAACTGACTTTGATGAAAACATGACCACAGAAAATCATATTGAGAGTTGGATTTGCTCAAAACTTGAAATCATGCACTCTATGATCAACGGTTCAATGATTCTTTGAAATTATGGTGGTTGCAATGGCAATGCTTCAATACGGGTCTCTTGCATTGCTTGTAATGCATGTTCCGTCATCTGTTGCATGGTCTAAGTGAAGAGAGACATTATTAAGCTCTAACCACAATTTTCTGACACAATATTTTCAGTAATAACAAAGAAATGTTATCCTCTTCAACGTAAATGTTCAGCTAGAAGAAACTGCCGTAATTTTTTTTTATCAAGATTCTCTCGTGTCAGTAAAAAATATATAAAATGATATTATTAAAGAGAAAGATCCAATTAAATTATAGGTCTTACACATAAATTACCGATCTAGTCGAAAAACTCGTGGAATGCATAGACAAAATAAATATACACCGTTTTAAATTTTATGCCGATGGTTAGCAACAGAACAATCTCGGATGATTTACGTATAAGAAATGTAACATTTTACGGTGTTTCTTTTTAGCGGTTTAAAAAGAAATATACTACAAAAAGATGAACTAGCTTAGCTCTTTAAATTTATTTATTAAATATTTCTATATTTGTTCATTTGCATTTTTGGAAGAATTATTTTAAATAATGTACTATATATTACTTTAGTTCGCTAAAACCCATTTCATCCAATAATTTGTTAATAAAAATTTATTTATTTAAAATGTTTTAATTAAATTGTATATGTTTTCATGTATATTTTGTCCTATAATTTTGATATATATTTTCATTTAATTTTTTCTTTGTGTAATTTATATATTTACTCTTATGATTTAAATGTTGGTTACTTTTAATTAAATTTTAATTTCTAGCTACTTGATGTAAATGTTTACTAACTAATTTATATATGTATACGTTTTTGTGTAAAATATGCATACATTTTGTGGAATTATATTATATATTGGTAAAATGAGCAAGTTTTTTTTTTTTTTTTGAAAGAATGAAATGAGCGAGTAAAAAGATGTTAGATATGGAAAAGACTTTTTTGCTGTCAACCCATGAGCTTGAACCTCATGTCAGTAGCTCATGTCAATTGCAGCCGTCCCACTGTCCCAGACGCTGGAATAGTGGAATCTGTTAAACAACGTGCCTCTACCTTCGTTTCTTTTTTCTCTCTTATTTGAAATTAATTTGTTTAATTTAGATTTAACTTTTTCAGGTAGAGGTTGGATAAGAGGCTAAACTAAAACATAAGTCAACATAATACAACAGTTAAATATATCATCATTGCGTACGGAAGAAGATGCATTTAATACCATTTTTTTGACTTTATTCTAATTAACGTCATTAAAATTTAATGAAAAATGTATCCACAGTATAGTTTATATATACCATGTATTTGCTTATTGAAATTAATTTTTCTGAGGATAAAATTATCCAATTTGATCTTAATTTATTAAATTATGATATAATATGAAAGAATTTTTTGTTGATACTATTTAACTCAAACAAAATCAATATAATAACTTTATTAATTCTTTATTGTAATTTTGCAAGTAACCTCTACAAAAGATTTATCAATTTATTTTTTCAGTTTAATTTATTATATCAAATTCTCTTTTTTAATAAGGAATATCAAATTCTCTTGTAACTGCTATAATAGATCCAACATTTTTTAAAAAGTTATTTTATTTTATTATAGTTGTTTTAATGTCAACCATTATAATAAATTTAACTTATTATCGCTGATAGTTTTTTAATCGTTGTAAAAAAATTATATTCTGATTTATAAGGGTTCATCATAAAATCATATAATAAATCTGCCATACAAAAGTAGAATTTGGAATTATGTCATTTGAATGTTTCATCCATCCCAAGCCTTTTATTAAGAGGTCAATTTGTTTAAGCTTAAAAGATGATTTTTTTAAAGGTGATTTTTTAAAGAAATATATACGATTTATTTCTTAAAAAAGTAGAAAACTATATTTTAAAAAAAATAGTTTAAATAAACACACACAAAAAATGAAAAGTTACTTATATTTATTTAAAAAGTACTTAAAAAAAACTGAAACAACTGATCCAAGATCTCTCTTGTCAATGACCTATATTGTTGAACAAATACTAATCCAGTTGAAACTTGGGTGACTGTGATAATGATATCCTTATATAATACAAAATTGATGAACAAGGGTTTTTCCTTAAGGACCTTAGCCACCAAAAAACTGACATTGATTGTCAATCCCCATCATCGCTTTGCAAGTAGTGCAATATTGAAAAATGAGAATATTTTGAAAAAAAAAAACCTATGTTTCCTTTCTTGTTTTGTTTTGCTAACTTTTCTATTTAAATCAATGCTTCTACATTTATTAATGTTATTTAATTTTTATAAAATTTCATACAAATAACGAGTACTATTTATTATAATTTAATGATTAGATTAATAAAAAATGTAATAATTTTTATATAATAAAATGGTATAAATATGTTATGACTTACATTCATAAAAACTACTAATGCTTTTCTTTTTTTTTAGAGGAACATAATTATGTCATTTTTTTTGTTTTTTTAGAGGAAACATGGTTATGTCTTTTCATTCAGAATATGAGTAACAATATAAGATGAGATATATTTAAAGATGAAAACTAGCATAAAATCTTAAGTGCTTGTTAAGTTGTGAGCTATAAGATTGACTTGTCTCTTTACAAAATTCACCTTGAGTTTGATAAGTTGGAAAAAGAAACTCTACATCTACTGATTGAAAATCCTTTTGAAGAGTTCATAAAATGATCAATCACTGATTTGCAATCCATCTCGAAAGTGACATTACGAATGCTGAGTTGTTGAACCCACAGAATAGCTTGATGAAGAGCCCAAACCTCAGCTTCTTTTGGAGCAGGGATGCCAGTTGCAGTTATCATCTTCGCTGTAAGAAAATTACCATTGGAGTCTCTCAAACAGAAACCAACACAAAAGGAGTTGCTTTCCTTGAAGATAGCTGCATCCAAATTACATTTTATGTGTCCTTAATGGGGCGGGTTCCATGGAATGAAAGTGTTTTCAGTAGAGGGAGTATGTGGCTTCGCATTGATCTGCCTCCATTGCTCATAATTCTGCAACTCGAGAGAGAGAGCTACTATTGGATGGATGGTTTTATCTTCCCAAAGTCTCATGTTTCGTGAAGTCCAAATGCACAAGACCAGACTTATTTTTGCACGCTAGTTTGGATGAGATTCCTGCGAAATATTGAATAAGAATGGTTTAAAGCTATCAGCTGAGTCCCAATTTTGTTCTATGATATGCCATATATTTGCTTCACGCCAAATCCTTTTTGCATGATCACATGAGGAAAAAAAATGCCACGCGTTCTCTATATTTGTCTCACAGCAAACACATTCAAGAGAGTTTGGCTTGAAGATTGTGTTGAGTTGGGAGGCATCCACACAATAGTCTCCAAAGAAAATTCTTAATTTTGTGTGGGGCACCAAGCAGCCACAAGACGGGCCAATTTCCTTCACTCTTCAAGTTGTGTTTCAAGCATGTTCTCCACTGTATTATGATATGCGCTCTTGACTGAATACTCTTCATTTTATGTGAATCTCCAGATCAATTTGTCGTGCTCCATTGTTTTGAGAAGAGGGATAGATAGAATATGTTCTGCATCAGTTGGATTAAAAATTTCCTCCACTAGAATCTTCTTCCAGGCGCATGAATTATAATCAATAAGACCTCTAACTTTTAAATCAGAATTTACATTGGAATGAGTAGATGAGACATAGAGATTGCTACTATTATTTAACCAAGGTTGAGTCCATAGATTAATCAAATTATCATCACCAATTCTCCATTGCACTCCTTCTTTCACCACTAGCTGTGAAGCATGAATACTGTGCCAAACAAAACTTGGATTGCGCTTAGTTGAGCTTCTAAGAAATTCACGGATGAAAATTCTTTCGCTTTTAAGACATTTGCAACTATAGTTTCATGGTTGGTCATTATTCTCTAACCTTGCTTCCTTAGCATGATAAGATTAAAAGTGTGCTAATGTTTGAATCCTAAACCTCCAAACTCCTTCCTCATTGTCATTTTGTCCCAGTTGAGCCAATTAATACCTCTTTTGTCTTGATTATTCGAACTCCACCAGAATGAATTCATCATTTTTTGAATTTCATCTTGCAATGTGGAAGGGAGTAGATAGACACTCATACAATAAGTATGAATAGATTGAGCAACATATTTCACAAGGATTTCTTTACCCGCTTTTGAGAGATGTTTTGTAGTCCAATGGTTAATACAACTTCGAATTCTATCTTTTATGAAGGCAAAGATAACTTTCTTTCTCTTGCCAATGATGGATGGAAGTCCCAAGTATTTGACAGAACCAATGCTTTCAATGAGGAGTGTTGGAGCTGTAGAAAATTTCAAATTTCTCATAATTGATTAGTTGACCTGAAGCACGACCATATATGTGTCAAGAAATGTCTTTTAAGGAGAAGAATTTCTTTATCATCTACCTTGCAAAACAAAAAACAGTCATCAACAAATAAAAGATGTGAGAGGGGTGGAGCCCCTCTACACATCTTGACTCCATGGATATCACCTCTCGCCTCACTTTGTATAAGTAATGCTGAAAGACCCTAAGTACATAATATAAAAAGGTAGGGTGATAGTGAGTACCCAATTTAAGTCCTCTCCCAGGAGAAATTTGCCCAACCGGATCACCATTAACAAGGATAGATAATTGTATAGATTGGAGACACATTTTCATCTAGAATATCCATTTTTCATGAAAATCAATTTTCTCGAGATTACTAAAAAGGAAATCTTAGTCCACCCTGTCAAAAGCTTTACTATTATCAATTTTTAGGACCACCTCTCCAGTCTTATCCTTGTCTTTTCATCTCCTGTGGTGGATGATTTTGGACACTACTAGAAAAATACAGTTTCACGATCGAAATTATTTAGTCGCTATTAGTGACCGAAATAGCGATCAGAGTAATTTGGTCACTAATTGCCACAGCATTTGCAGCCGAATTTAGTTGGTAGCTAACTTGCCCCAGCGACCGTATTCGCAACCGAAGTGAAACGTCACTGAATACCTCGGTCGCTACTTCGGTCGCGATGTATAGATAAATTCAAAAGCACTTTAGCGAGGAAATTAGCGACCGACCTGGACTTTCCGTTAGCGACCGAATATGTTCGGTCGCTATGTTATGCTGATAGTGACGGAGCTTTCTTTGGTCGCTATTATACAAAATTATTTTGAGGCTAGCCACCGAATTTGAGACTAAGTTTATTTTTCTAGAAAAGTTAGGAAGCTAAATTTTTAAATCATAATCAATATGTAATATTCTTAAATACTTTTATACTTGAAAATTATTGAAATTAATATATTAGTAATATTTTTAAATTAACAAATCAATATTTTCATTATTTTGTAAATCATAATAATTATATATTATTTTTAATTATACTTTGATGATTTATAATAAAATTAGAAGAACAATATTTACATTATTTGATTAAGATAAATAAATCATGGTTATCATTAGTATTTTAATTTGTGTTTTATACAAAATAATTTTTTTATTTTTTAATGTTATTTAAAAATTATAATAAATATATACCCTTTATATTGTGAAAATATGTCATAATCAAATTTTGTGAAATTAAAAATTTTAAAATGCTAGAAAGTTGTCCAACGTTTTCTTAAAAAATAAGAACTTTAAAAAGTTTGAAGAAAGACTAGAACCATAGTCTTTGAAGGACGAAACACACTCATTTACACTACACTCAAATACTCATTTGAATGTTTGGTACAAAATATAGTATTAATATAAGTTTTTATACTATACCGAACTACTCATTTGAATGTTTGGTAGAAAATATAGTATTAATATAAGTTTTAAGTGAAAATAGTTCAAAAATTCAAAGTTTATTTTTTAAAATTTATTATATTTTTAGTCTTATATATTATCATTTAAAATATAATATAAAATAAAGCTTATATAAGTATACACATTCTATTTTATGTGAAAAATAAAATTTAATCTTATATATAAGAGTATAAAAATATAATAAATTAAAAAAATAAACTTTGAATTTTAAACTATTTTGACATAAAACTTATATTAATACTATATTTTGCATCAAATATTCAAATGGCCACTTGGTTGTAATGATTAAAGAATGTGTCATTCACTCCAAGGACCATGGTTCTAGTCCTTTCAAGCATTTTTTAAATTTCTTATTCTTTAAGAAAATATTGCTCAAGTTTCTAGTGTAGTCAATGTTTAAAATTCTGGATCCAAAAGAAAAAAGAAGAAAAGAAGAAAAAGTATAAAAAAAAAGAGAATGAAAAAATAAACAAGAAAACGTGCAAGTAAAAAAAGAGAAAATATAAAGAAAAAGAAAGCAAACATATGAAAAAATGGAAAAAAAGAGAAACAAAAAATATAGAAAAGAAAATTAAAAAAAGAAAAGTAAAGAAAACGTATAAATAATAATAATAATAATAATAAAAGAATGAAAAAAACAAAACATAAAAAGGAAAAAGAGAGAATAAAAAAAGAAAAAAAAAAGAAAGAACAATAGAAGAAAAAGAAATAAAAAAGAAAGGAAACGTGAAAAAAAAACAACGTATCACTCTTGAAAAAAAAGAAAAGTAAGAAAGAAACAAAAAAAAAAGAAAAAAAAGGAGAAGAGAAAGTGTAAAAATAAAAAAGAATAATAATAATAATAATAATACAACATGTTTATCCTCTCAATTCTTCTTTTTTTCATTGCTCTTCCTCTTTGATTAGGGTTTTATTTTTTGAACCCCATCTACATTTCGTTGCCGCAACGCGCTATACCTTCCTCTCTTCTATTTTGTATCAATGGCTTTTACACAGCATGTTATTTCATCTTTTTTGCTTTTTTGTTTGTTTCTTCATTTTCGCACAAATCTAAACTTTTATATATTATATTATAGTCTATTGTATTTTATAATTGTTTAATATAAGTTAATGGTTTTGTCCATGTAGTGCTAATTAATTAAGTGTTTTTGAACAATTTTAGTGAACATTATTATATCTATATGATGACTGGGTGCAGGATGGTTTGACGTGTGGATTACAAATACCAGAGGAACCAGCTATAGTGGCCGACACATCTCATTGGACCCCTCTCCCGATTTGTCTTTCTTGTTCATGTTTAAATTGATGCAGTGTATGTTATAATATTGATACAATAGATTAATTAATTCAATATATTTAAATTTAAGTTAAAGATAATTTATTAGATAATTTAAGATTAATCATTCTTTTCTATTTTATATTTTTTTACGCTCACAATTAAATGTAAGTAAATTTATAATTACTTTATCTGATCTAAGTTCTGAACAATAGTTCGTGTTAATGTGTAAAATTTGATTTAAAAATACTTTTTCTTTGCGGACAAAATAAAGAGAGTAAACCACGAACAATTTACAATTTGACACAATTGTAACATGAAATTATATATATAATTCAGTAGTTATATATTTCATTTTGTAACAACATATTTCATTTTGCATGTTGACTTCTTTTTATCTTTTTACATAAAAGTTCATTGAATATTCACATCCCCAACCTCCAAAGTCGAGTGCAAGTAAGATGACCTATTAGATAATTTGAACGCTTTAAAAGTCCACTAAACAGAAAATATGTCAACATAAAAGTGGGAGGAAGAAGAAAAAAAAAAAGAAACTCCTTGTTTATCATTTATTCAAAAGGAAGACTATTATTTTATTTTTCTCCACTAGTATAGTACTACTATAATTCATTAATTCCACAAAATAGACACGATTTTTATTTTTTTAAAATAAAAAGACTTATCCAAGCTAGCCCTTAGATCACAGGACACAGATTGATTAAGGAACATGAATGATATTAGAAAAAAAGCATTGCATGTGTAAGTTTGCACTATTTTTCCCTATTAATTAATTAAGATTTAATATAATGTATTTTATTAATTTCGTGCTGGAGTTTTTCTTCATTATGTTAATTATAGTGTTTCATAGAAATCATAACATTAATTTGAATAATTTCTTCCATTTGCTCGGTTCCATGCCACAATTATGTCTTACACACAATCTTAAACTTTTGTAAATGTACATTCAACAGGCCTTTCTAAAGGCTTGCAAAGCCACATGCCAGAGCAACTCACATATCTCGCCTCATCATACTAACAAAACGGACATTCTTGCTGAAGCCTACTACCTTCAGTGGTCCATGCAAATCTAATTATACCTACATTGAGGTACTTGTAATACACAATATCCATGTTCCATCATCAACCTTACTTTATCTAAAGTTTAAAATCAATCATAGTAAATAAACATTAACTTGACTGTTTCAACTTTCGTCCAAACTGATATATGTCCATTGACAGTATCAGTATGTATAGTTTAAGCCAAAGGGCCTAATATTGATATCTCCTAGGAATTGATCAAATTAAGATATTTTGTATATTTGTTGCTCAGCTTTTAGGGAACATTATTGCACCTAAAACAAAATTAGAATTTTCTGGATTCCACACGAACACATGATAATTTGTTAAATCTTCTTCACCTTCGATTTTGATGTGCCTTATACTTATATAAGTGGTGGCTTCATTGATGTAATAGTATATCTCTTGTGTGTTTGCATGAACACACTCCATTGAATACTATCAAATCATTTCATTTCATGATTATATTTTCTTACTTCTTGACGTTTCTTAATGGAGATTTGTTGTTGGTAGTTTGTATCAATGGAGATTCTTGAGAATTGAAGGTGGATGTATTAGAGGTTGGATGGTAATAAATGTTGGACAAATGAGTTTAGAGACGGAGTGTTTGAATTTGTACAGTTTGTCACTAGTCAGAACATGTTTCAAATGCAAGGAGACCAACAAGGTGTCCCTGCAAGAAATGCAAATGTAAAGTTTTCTAGTTTGTGGATGATGTGATGAGGGATCTTTATGAGGAAGGGTTCATGCCAAATTATTATTGGTGGACAAACCACGGTGAAGAGTTGCCATAATTTCCTCCAATAGTGTTGCAAGGTTCATACTATGAAAGTGGTGGGCAAAAGAAAGAATTGAATCCTTATGAGCAAATGCTCATGGATCATGCTGGACCATCAATTGGCCAATACATAGAACAAGAGGGTGTAATTGAGACATAATGCATGGAGGAAAATCCTAATCCTGAAGCTCAAAAGTTCTTTGATATGCTTGCAATTGCTCAAGCACCATTGTGGGAAGGATGCGAGCATCATTCAGAATTGTCAGCTTCTTTGGTCTGTCTTAACTTGAAATCTGATTATAATATGTCAGAAGGGTGTTTTAATCGTATGGTTCAACTTATGGGCGTCACCATGCCAAAAAACAATACTATGTTTTGTAATTTTTATCAAGCTAAGAGGTCAGTGCATAAATTGGGTCTCAGTTGTTTGAAAAATGATTGTTGCCCGAACGAATGCATGTTGTATTACAAAGAAATTTCAGATAAGAGTATAACTAATTGCTTTTTTTGTAAAAGTGATCGGTACTTGACAGTTAACAGGAGAAAGATTGAAAAGAAGTTTCCTGTTAAAAAAATGTAGTACTTTCCACTCATTCCAAGACTAAAAAGATTGTACTCTTCAATGGTCACTGCATCTCACATGAGATGGCATAGTGAAAATTAGAGGGACCTGAATTTCATGTGTCATCCATCTGATGGTGAAGTGTGGAAACATTTTGATAGAATGCATCCAGAATTTAGTCAGGACCCTAGGAATGTCAGATTGGGATTATGTTCAGATGAATTTAGTCCTTTTGTCAATTTGGGAAGACTTTTGTTGGTCGATTATCTTAACTCCATATAATCTTCCTCCTGGCATGTGCATGAAGAGAGAATTTATGTTTTTAACTGTCTTAATTCCAGGTCCATCAGATCCAAGGCACAAGATTTATGTGTACTTGCAACCATTCATAGATGGCTTATGCACCTTGTGGAATGATGGCATACTAATTTTTGATGTGTCATTGAAGCAGAATTTTTTTATGAAGATTGCTTTGATGTGGATAATCAATGACTTCCCGACTTATGGGATGTTCTCAGGTTGGACAACTGCTGGCAGACTTGGTTGTCCCATATGTATGGAACGATCAAAGGCATTCACAACTTTAAATTTTCACAAGTTCTATTATTTTGATTGTCATCGCCAATTTCTTCCGCTTAATCATGCATATAGGAGGAATAAAAAGTCATTCAAGAAGGGTCGGGTTGAGACCTCACCCCTTCCTCCACGTTTGTCTAGTCTTGATGTTTGGAATAGAGTTGCACATTTACCGCTTTGCCTTGAGTCACAAGAAGAAAAAGATTTTCTTGGTTATGGTGTTACACATTTCTTATTTTATGTAGAAAGAGTATAGGAGGAACCCACAAGAAGAGCGAGCCATTAGAGTTGTTTTTGAGACAAAAGGTTCACACATTTTGAAAAGTGCAATGAACAAGATCAGAAATGGTCAAGATAAAGGAAAGTGGATAACAGCCAATGTTCGAGCAGCCTTGGATGAACATTGGGGTTCTAGAAATTTCCTAAACAAGAGCTCCACTGCCAAGACGAATCAATTTGTTGATAGAGGAGCCTCATCATACTGTGGTGGTTCCATATCTACTGCGGCTCACTTTGAAAAGCTGATAATTTCACTTTATATGTGAATGTGTGTGTGTACCTCATTGATTTTCAATTCAATGTAATTAATTAAATGTTTTACAGTTTTAACTTTTTAAATTTATGTAGTCAAAGGAGTTTCAAAGACCACCAACTACTTGGGAGGTGATAGAGAAAACTAAGAAATTGAAGTCGGGAGAATGGGTCAATGACAAGTCCCGCGAATTTGCTGTAAGTTGTTTTTTCTAATCCTATAACTTTATTTGATATATAGTGGCTGATATTATAAATGAACTCTTACCTTTGGTTAATATCTCTTGAACCTATTTACACATCTTGATTTGCTTTTCTTTAGCTAGTGTTAAATGTTTGTGATTGGCTAGTATAAACTTTGAAGCCTACTATAGTAGATTAAAGTCAATTTTTTCCTCTATTAGTGGTGATTTTCTTGAATATTAATCCTTATATGTCTACACATTTAACAATTTATCTTCATATCTCACTTTATATTGAAGGAGAAATATCAACATTGTCGAAATGAAATCTTACAACATTCGACAGATGAAGGCACATCTACACAGGATTCCCTTAACATTGCTACTTCTGTTAATGATAATGAAATATATTTGAATATTGTTGGAGGTCCAAATTACAAGGGGAACGTGTACAGGCTACGTACTTTAAGCAAAATGTTTAGTTGCTCAAAATCAGCTCCATCTACTTCTATTGCTCCTATGGAAGACCAAATAGAGGAAATGTGTGAGACAATTAATAAATTGAATGTTGAGCTTTTGGAAAAGGCAAATAAGGAGAAGACACTTGAGGAAAAGATGTTGCAGCTAATGGAGAATCATGACCACCAAAGTCAAGAGATGCGACAACAGATGCAAGAACAAAATGAGCAAATTCGTTAACAAAATGAGCAAATGCAGTGTATACTACAACACTTGCATATTCAGTCTATCATGCCAGCTTCAAGTCTATCGCCTACCATAGTAGATAGAACTGAGCACCATGTTAATGATGCTTAGGTTGATCGTCCTCATGACATGGGAAATGATCATTGACTCTTGGTTATTGTTTATTTTAGTTTGATTATGCCACGTTAGTTATGAATTTGAACTTTATTAAATTTTTACATTGCATTTGATTAAACTTTGAAAACTTTGAATTTGTACTTTATCAATCTTTAAAATAGAACTTTGTTATTAGATATATTTACTCATTATGAATGTCCACTTTTATTTATAAGTTTGATTATACAATTTAATTAAAATTTATGTTTACGGTCGATAATTATTAAGCAGGTCAAAATGTAACAATGGAAAAACAAAACATACATCATATTTTTATTTAGTGACCAAATTTTCGACCAAAATGCATTTTTAATCTATTTTACATTTAAAAATTTAAAATAAAATAGCAACCGAATGCATTTGTATTTTGAAATTAATTGCTTATTAGCGACCAAATTAGCGACCAAACTATATTTAATATATTTTATTTTAAACCTAGCCACCAAATTAGAGACCGAAGGTAATTTTTAATATTTTATTTTAAAATTAATTATTCTATAGCGACCAAATATTATTGGTTTTTATTTTATATTTAAAATTTAATTATTTATTAGCGACCAAATTAGTAACCGGTTGCTCCAGTTACAAAATTGGTCCCAACTGAAATAGCAACCAAATACTTAGTGACCAAATTTATCAAATTTGTGCGTTACTATTTTGGTCGCTATTAGCGACTGAAGATAAGTTCGGTTACAAAGTTTTTAGCGACTAGGATTTTTATGACATTATTTTGTCGGTCGCTATTTCGGTGACTAACATTTTTAGCGACTGAATTAACGATTTAGCGACCGAATTTGTTGGTCGCTAAATCAAAATTTTTTAGTAGTGGAAGGCTAGCAAGACATTATCCAAGATGGATATGTCTTTCACAAAAGCAGATTGATTGCTCTTGAGAGATACATTTTGGTAAGATGGGCTTGAGACAATTTGTAAGGACTTTGGATATGATTTTATCGATGACATTGCACAAAGAGATTGATATGAAGTCTTTCATGGTAGAGGGGTTGCTTTTTTAGGGATAAGGACAATATATGTTTTGTTAATTTGGGGGGAGCATGTTATTCCTGAATGATAAAGTTTAGGTCCACATAAATGCCAAAATCTTCTGTAAAAAGCCAAGTTCAAGCCATCAGGGCTCAGGGACTTGTTAGAGTGCATTAGGAAAAAATGGCATATTTAAATTCATCAATAGAGAAAGGAGTCAAAAGAGAGTCATTGTCATAAGAAGAAACAAAAATAAGAATTTTAGTAATGACCGAAAGAAAATCAATACAATTATTCTCAGATTGGAACACATTCTGAAAGTAAGTGTCTTGGGAAATTAAATGGCTCAATTTATTAGAAAGAAATTAATAGTTATCATTTTCCTCGATCATGATTGATGGAGCTTCAAATGATATCTAGTTCCCTTCTACAATTTTTAAAGTGACTTCTCAAATTCATTTCCTGAGCAAAAACTTAATTTAGACGAGAAATCCCCATGTGTTGATCTATTCCATCCTTGTTGCACCACGTCGTTGAGTTCTGGTTCCATCAACCAATCATTCTTAAAGCGGAAAGGTTTATTAAAGTCTCTTCTTTTTCGAGTCTAGTTTGATCAAGATGGGTGAGTGATAAAACTTGGATGCAACAATACTATTAATAAGCTTGAAATTAGGGAACAAATCTACCCAATCTGCAGTAGCCACACCACGGTCAAGTTTTCCCTCTTTTTAGCATCATATTTTCCTCTGCGTTTTGCCCATGTGTATTAGTAGCCCTCCATTGGGAGGTCATGCGAATTGCAATCCGCCAAAGCCTCTCTAAAGCCATTTAGAAGCCAATTAGGGTGATCAATAAAACCAATTTTTTCATCACTGGAGAGAAGGTCGTTGAAGTTACCGAAGACACACAATGGGAGAGAAGTATCATTTGCCAAATATCGGAGAAGATTCCATGAATCTTTACTTCTTCGACACTCAAGATACCCATAGAAGCCCGTGAGCCTCCATGAAGGGTTGCTTGAGAAATTGAGAAGTTGACAGTCAAAAGGGTGTTTCCAAAACATGACCAAACCTCCACTTCTGCCATTAGTATCCACAGAGAGACAAGAATCAAAGCCAAGAAGAATTTTTATTTTGTCAATAGGTCTCGCATGAACTAAAGTTTCACATAAAAGCACATCCACATGATAGGACTAGACAAGATCACGGACAGCAGGAACTGCAATCAGGTTGACCAAACCCCAACAGTTCCAACTGAGGAAACTCATTGGCCCTGGTGGGCCTAGTTTCCAGGGCCCACAATTAAAAAAAAGGGTTTGGGTTTGTGGTATGGGAATAGGTGTGGGTAAAGGTTTCCATCATTTGGTTGTCTATGGCAGATGAATGGTAGTGCACGTCAATGTGATTAGATACTGAATTACGTAGTCTGCGTTTCTTGTCTGCTATGATGAGCTCGTGATTACCTTCATCATTAGCATTCATTGCTGAATTATTGGGAGGAAATGAGGACATTGATGGCTGTTTATTGGAACTAATTTCTGACGATTCTGTTTGGCCATTGATTGGTGCATTCAAGTTTGAATTTCTGAATATAGAAGCTATAAATTTCTAATTGTCACGGTCTGCCTTATTATTGGAATTGATTGTCTTGTCGGTGCATTTAATATCATCATTTTCTTGTCTCCCCCATTGTTTGAAACCGCCATGAGTTTGCATCTCCAGCATCCTGGAGGTATCAAGATCCTCTTGCACCCTAATTTTGGACTCCATGCACGTTTTCCATCATCTTTGGGTAAGAACAACACTGTACGACAATGATCTTTTGTATGGCCATGGATTCCACAAAACTAGCAAAAGGGACCAAGTCTCTCATATTTCATTATAACTTTGAGTTCTCCATCTGGCTTTATAATTTTCTTTGATCTCAAGAGAGGCTTTCGCACATCCAAAAGGACTTTGATGCGCATGAATGATCTCAAGAAATTGACATTGTTCTTCTCATCATACTCAAGGAATTGGCCCATGTAGTTTCCAAGTCCCTCACCAATCATCTGTGACATAAATCCTACTGGTAAATTGTGGATTTGTATCTAGAATGGTACGTAGAAGAGAGGCACGACTTTTGGATCTTCTCTTTCTTTAATGGCTCCCAATATCAGAACATTCTTATCAAAACTCCATGGACCGCCTTTGAGGACTCTTTGATAATCAACAGTATGATAGAACTGAAAGAGATTTTCCATCTTCAAGGTTAGAAATGGCTACTCCTTGGAAGGGTTCCCACACAAGTGACATACGGTCCTTCATAATTTAACTACGTATGTTTGTATCTGATAGAAAGCGCCCTACCAGACACAAAGAGTAGTCTACTGCTGCTTCAATGGGTGTTTCAATGTTAAACTCTAGACCCATATCATCATCATCTAGACTCAGGTTTTGTATATTAGGGGGCTCCATAGATAGTGGGTGTGAGAAGATAAGGGAGGGAATGGGTAAGGTTATGGGGGAAGGATCACTCAACAAACAAGAAAAGTTCAAAATCTCACAGGGTCAAGGACAAAGCTCTCATGGGAGAGATATTATCTCACGAAGGAGAAAAAACTAGGCAAATTTACTGTACAGGGCTTGTTTTACAAACAATTTATCAAAGGGGGTTCGTTTTAAAACAAATAACATGCAGGGTCTGTTTCCGACGTGGGTGCCGCCATTGACACTGGCGGGAAGCTTGAACCGCCAGTGCCAATGGCGGTAAGGTGGGTACCGCTAGTCCCGGTTGCGGGACATGTGCTGAGTAGGAGAGAGGGGTGAGGGTGTGCCGCTGATGGCATCTGCGGGACAGGTGAGAGAGGGTGGGTAGGGTGGGTGCCGCCAATGCTGTTTGCGGTACAGGTGAGAGAGGGTGGGTGCCGCTGATGGCATCTGCGGGACAAGTGAGAGACGGTGGGTAGAGTGGGTGCCGCCAATGCTGTTTGCGGTACAGGGTGGTGCCGCCAGTACTGCTTGCGGGACACCTTCAGCTAGCAATCCCGCCATTAGAGCTGGCGGGACAGGCTTCTCATGCACATGGCACTGAAGCTAGGGTTCAAGGCACAAATTAAACAAATTTTTTCTCATTTTTTTTTATCTTTTTTGTTTTAAATTTTTTTATAATTTTAAACACAGTTTTTATTAATTTTGTTATCTTTTATTTCTTTTTTATCATACAATTTGAAAAAAAAATATCATTTATATATTTTCTATTCCTTTGCCTTCCTTATTTTTCTCTTCTTACACTTTTTTTCCCATAAATCAACCATACAGTTTTGTATATAATAATAATAATTTTAAACCACTCCACGTGATAGGTTTGATGGGACTGAAGCTTGGAGAGTGATCCTGAATGATGAGACTCAAGCCTGATGCAGCTACGGTTCACATGCATTGAAATTTTTTTTATGCAGGCTAGGGAGGAGAATAGGGCACTGTATTGGATAGGGAAATCAGAAATCACATGCATGTATGGCAGCTTAAAGAGCTAGGCATCTAGGAGGTGACTTCTATACAGAGTTACTTTAATAATGGTGTATAAATTTGTGTATGTAGCTCTTTGCTAAAAAAATTCTTTAAATAGAGCAAATTTCAATCACACTCTGCACACTTGCATAAATTTGAGACCAGAGTATTGTGAAAGAGGAAGAAAGAGTTTTGAAGTTTGATTCTATAGTAAGTAAGGATGTTTTATATTTATTTAATTAAAGTTTTCTTTCATTTTGTTTATTTATGATGTACAAATTTTTTATTTTGAAGTAACAAATATTATGTTTAGAATGAAATCTGAAGCTCAACTTTAAGTGTATTAATTTTGTAAATTACATTTTAAATATAAAAAATATTAGTAGTAATTATTTGTAAGCCTTTTTGTTAATGGTTTTTGCGTCTGAATTATTATTTGACATATAATTTAATTTAAGACAAAAAATAATTACATGCTATTTCTTAAGTATTTTGTTGTTTGTTCTGAGTACGAAGTATTATTTTACTTGTAATAAAATTTAGTATAAGTTAACAAAAAGAAATTTTAATTTTAATTATTAAAACAATAAGAAAAATATTACCAATTTTAAAAGTCCCGTCATTTAAATTTACTAACATGGGAATAACAATTTTTTGTTACTATATTTATTAGTAATTTATTGATTTTTAATAATCATAAAAGAAGTTTAGTTGGATTGTATATATTTCTTTTATCTCCTTGTCTCACTAAATTTCAAATTAGTTGTTCACCGAGTATTTTTTGCCTTACATATACGCGCATGTAATTTAATTAATTAACCATTGAGACTATTAAGTAGAGATCGAGGAAAAATTACGCCTTATTTGTCTGTGTCCTCCATTCCTATATATAGATAGTATACTTTCCTACTAATTTTGTCATATGTATATATATATGATATATCCTTCATTACCGAATATATGTCATTTGAGTTAAGTAAGTTGTTCTCGTTAATTAGTACTGAAAAACGACTTCGAAGATACAAATATGGGGGCGCCTAGGCGTGTTGGCCATGTTCCGTCTGAAATTTTTTTAAGTGTAATCCTTTCATTTATAACCCTTCCATTTTGTGTTTGTCTGGAATTTTTTTGAAGTAGGAATTTTTCATAAATTATTTAATTAGAGTACTTTTTTTTAGAATAAAGTATGAATGTGAAGTTTAAGTTTAATAGAGGAAGCAAATAAATATTTGATATTTAATTGAAGTAATGATTTTATTTGTTAGACTAATATTTGAAGGCAAAGTTTAAGTGAATTAATTTTTTTAATTAGAATTTTTATTATAAAATTAGTATGAGTAATTATTTATTTTAAAACTCCTATTGTTATGATTAATTATTATTAATTTTGATGATGTAGGTATATCATGAATTCAATTATTACAGTGTTGTATTTCAATGGAAGAGTATATGAAGACAATGATGGTGTAATATTTGAAGGCAGTAAAAAGGCCATTCAGATTAAACGTAGAATTAGTTTCAATGCTTTGAAAAAAAAATTGGAGATAAGGTAAAGTTAGAAAATAATGAAATTATTTCTACTATAAGTTGTAGATTTTTAGTTTCAGGAAAATATGTTGCATTGCAAATTTGTGATGACGAAGATGTTGAAACTATGATCGAAAGTTTTCAACAACAACAACAAATGTCAGTTCTAGAATTGTACGTAGAAAAGGATGTTGCTGGTGGTTCGATGTTTCATGCTGCAAATTCTGTTACGTCATGTGGACGTAATGTATCTCATCATGAATCGGAACTGCCAAGAAATATAAGTAATTTACATGATGATGAAGATGATGATGATGACGATTACCTTGCATCTAACTCATTCGTTGAAGAGTCTTTCAATGAAGATGATAGTGATGATGGAATATCTGATACAGACGATGAAGTCACTGACATCGTTGAACCAGTTTCAATTGTTCACCCAACCGAAGGTAAATGTTTGTGAAATACAAAATTAGTTGAATACATCTATCTTTTTATGAGAATTTTATTTAATGGTAACTAAATAGGAGTAGTTTGTTGACATGATTTTTTTTTAAATTATTAGGTGTACCACAAATTCAAAATCCATTTTGGAATGATGCTATGCATTATAATAATATCAATTGGAGTCATCCGGACGAGGAGGACATTTGTGGTCTGGACATGCCAACGACTTTTAATGTTGGACAAGAATTATATGTTGGCATGGATTTTGACAGTAAAGATGCGGTAAAAAATGCACTGAAACAATATGTGATGAAGGTGCATCAAACTTTTAAGGTTGTTGAAACGAAATCACACAAATATATCGTTTGTTGCCCCAACAACACCGAAGAGTCTCCTTGCCCTTTTTATATGAGGGCAATTTTATCCAAAAAAACTGATGCATGGAAAGTGACACAATGGGGTGGATCGCACACATGTCTAAATATGACTATGACACAAGACCATGAGAAGCTTGATTCAAATTTAATTGCGACTTGCGTAGTAGGTACGTTTTTTATGTTCATATTATCCTACTTTTGTGTTATTTGTTATTTTAATTTGTAATTTTATTTTAGTATTTGAATTACAAGCATGATCAGAGAAGATCCATCAATAAAAATTTCTTTGATTCAAGAAAGGATAAATAGTGAATTTTCCTATAAGGTTTCATACAGAAAAGCATGGATGGCCAAACAAAAGGCGATTGCAATTGAATATGGCGATTGGGAAGAGTCGTATGCGAAACTCTCGTCATGGCTAACACACATGCAAAATCATTCTCCTGGCTCTTACTTTCAAATACTACATGACGATTTTATTGTTGGTAATAGGGTAAGTCGCGAACATCGTCAGTTTCATCGAGTATTTTGGACATTTGGTCAATGCAAAGAGGCTTTTAAGTACTGTAAGCCAATCATACAAGTTGACGGCACACATTTATACGGCAAATACCGTGGGACCCTGTTAATGGCCACATCGCAAGATGGAAATGGTGGTGTTCTTCCTCTAGCATTCACCGTGGTCGAAGGCGAGACGCTAACAGCATGGTCATGGTTTTTGGCCCACTTGCGTGAACACGTCACAGATAAGAATGGAATTTGTCTAATATCTGATCGTCACGCGAGTATAAAGTCTGTTGTCGCTAACGAACATCTTGGTTGGCAACCTCCCCACGGTTATCATGTGTACTGCGTCCGACACATAGCCAGCAATTTCAATCGCAAATTCAACAACGCGAAACAAAAAGAGATGTTCAAGAAATTGGGTAAGGTTGATTTTATACATTAATTTAATTTGAGTTTGATGTCTACGTACAACTTTTGATGATAACAAATTTGATGCAGCGTACACTCCTTGCAAGCATGTGTTTGATCAAAACTTAGAAAAATTTCGTCAACTGAGTCCAGCCATAGCAAGATGGATTGATCGCATTTCAAAGGAAAAATGGAGCATGGCTTACGATACATCTGGACGACGATATGGTCACATGACAACCAACCTATCAGAATGTGTGAATAAGGTGTTGAAAGATTGTCGCAGCATTCCAATAACAGCGTTGGTCAAGTCAACATATAGTAGGTGCCGAAAGTACTTTGTTGATCGTGGTCGCCAAGCCCAAAGACAATTAAGAGAAGGCCAAGTTTATTGTTCTAAGCTTGTTACAGAACTTAGGAAAAATCAAGAACAAGCTTGTTCGCACATCATTCGTGTGTACGATATCCACTCGACAAGGTTTGAAGTAGAGGAGACCTTCAATCCTATCACGCAACGTGGCGGACAAAAATGGGCAGTTAACTTGAATGGCCATTATTGTCAATGCGGAAGGTATTCTGCGCTTCACTATCCATGTTCACACATTATTACAGCTTGTGGTTACGTGAGCATGAACTACTACCAATATATAGATGTTGTTTACACCAATGAACACATCTTAAAAGCATACTCCGCACAGTGGTGGCCTCTTGGGAATGAAGCGACAATTCCTCCTTCTGATGAGGCATGGACACTAATCCCTGACCCAACTACAATTCGTGCGAAAGGTCGGCCAAAATCAACAAAGATAAGGAATGAGATGGATTGGGTCGAACCATCTGACCACCGACAAAAATGTAGTAGATGTGGAGCTGAAGGGCACAATAGGCGTCGATGTCCAATGCAATCTGACCGTGGGAGTAATTCATTTAATTGATTTATGTATGTTACATGACGATCTTGTATTGCTTTAGGTTTTGTTCAATGTATTTACTTGTTGGTCTTCAATGAAATCGTCAGTTACTTTTTGTTGAATGTGTGCTTCTAATGAAATAAAATTACATTTAGAAGTTGAAATAAATGGAGTGGATCAATCGAGGTTGAGTGACATTGGTGTTGATCGTTAGTTAGAAACGTTAGTGTGTAAGTATTTTGTCTACCTTAGTTTTTTTAACTATCTACAATGACAAACTATGGACTTAGTCATTATGGTTTAGTGTCTAAGTATTTTGGTTTAGTGTTTAGGGTCTAAGCCTTAGGTTTTAGTGTTTAGAACTATGGGATTAGGGCTAAGTTTTTTTATTTGAAGGGTTAGGGTTAGTTCTTATTTATTTTTAGGGGTTAGGGGTTACTTCTTATATGTTATGGGTTAGGGCTAATTTTTTTTATTTTAGGTCCAGGGTCAATTTTTAAATTTGAAGGGCTAGGGTTAGTTCTTATTTATTTTTAGGGGTTAGGGGTTACTTCTTATATGTTATGGGTTAGGGCTAATTTTTTTTATTTTAGGTCTAGGGTCAATTTTTAAATTTGAAGGGTTAGGGTTAGTTCTTATTTATTTTTAGGGGTTAGGGGTTACTTCTTATATGTTATGGGTTAGGGCTAATTTTTTTTATTTTAGGTCCAGGGTCAATTTTTAAATTTGAAGGGTTAGGGTTAGTTCTTATTTATTTTTAGGGGTTAGGGGTTACTTCTTATATGTTATGGGTTAGGGCTAATTTTTTTTTATTTTAGGTCTAGGGTTAAGTTTTTTAATTTGAAGGGTTATGGTTACTTTTTATTTTTTTTAGGGGTTAGGGGTTAGGGGTTACTTCTTATTTGTTATGGGTTAGGGCTAATTTTTTTTATTTTAGGTCTAGGGTTAAGTTTTTTAATTTGAAGGGTTATGGTTACTTCTTATTTTTTTAGGGGTTAGGGGTTACTTCTTATTTGTTATGGGTTAGGGCTAATTTTTTTTATTTTAGGTCTAGACTAATGTTTAGCGGGGTTAGGGTTAGGTTTTTTATTTTAGGGCTAGGGTTTAGTTGTGAACATTTTAGGGTTATGACTAATGTTTAGCGGGGTTAGGGTTAGGTTTTTTATTTTAGGGCTAGGGGTTAGTTATGAACATTTTAGGGTTATGACTAATGTTGAGGGGGTTAGGGTTAGGTTTGTTATTTTAGTGTTAGGGTTTAGTTATGAACATTTTATGGTTATGACTAATGTTTAGGGGGTTAGGGTTAGGTTTTTTATTTTAGGGCTAGGGGTTAGTTATGAACATTTTAGGGTTATGACTAATGTTTAGGGGGTTAGGGTTAGGTTTGTTATTTTAGTGTTAGGGTTTAGTTATGAACATTTTAGGGTTATGACTAATGTTTAGGGGGTTAGGGTTAGGTTTGTTATTTTAATGTTAGGGTTTAGTTATGAACATTTTAGGGTTAAGACTAATGTTTAGGGGGTTAGGGTTAGGTTTTTTATTTTAGGGCTACGGTTTAGTTTTTTTTATAGGGTTAGGCTTAGTTATTTTATTTTAGGGTTAGGGTTTAGTTATGAAAATTTCAGGGTTTAGGACTAATTTTTATGGGTGAGGTTTAGGTTATTTTTATTTTTGGGTTAGGGTTTAGTGCTGAACATTTTTGGGTTAGGGCTAATTTTTAGGGGTTAGGGTTAGGTTTTTATTTTAGGATTAGGGTTTAGTTCGGAACAGTTAAGGGCTAAGTGCTTATATTTTATAGGTTAGGGTTATTGTTTCATCTTTAAGGGTTATGGGATACTTTTTATGTTTTATGGGTTAGGGTTTAGTTCACATTGAAGTTCATCGTTACTTAGAAACATTAGTTTTTTCCCTTTGGCTACCTTTGTTATTTGCTTTAGGGTTCATTGATTATTATAGTTTCATACGCGACATAAATTCTATCCATAAGTAAGCCTTAATAAACTGAATATCATACATTACGCCATGAATGTCAAATTACAAATATACAACAAAGTCTTAATCAACGGAGACATGCAAATAATTCATTTTGGTGTTCGTGATGCCGTGAGGATGTGCCACATGGTCGATCCCATCTTCGTGCTTGGCGATCAGGATTTCTTCTGCCCCGATGCCTCCCCGCTTCTTCTTCGTCAGCCTCCGCAGAAAATGCGTTACGCAAATCAACACCGAATAAGTCACCCGTATTAGGTATTTGTCCCGGTACATTCCATTGTGTTCCTAACGGGGCATTAGGTGTTGGAATTGGCCCATGATATTGCTGTGAAGGGGTCATTGTGGGCCATGAAAATTGAGCTTGTGTTTCCGTAAAACCACCTAACGATTGCTGGGTTGCAGAAGTATCAGTGTCATGACCCTGAAAAGGATACTGATACATCTGTGTCGGATACTCAGCAAATGTTTGTGGCGTGTAATACATTTCATGGCCACGCTCCGCCATTTGTTGGGAATATTCTTCCACTTCAACAGTGTCCCTTCTTCTGGCTATCCCCTGAGTTTCAATACTTGACTGAAGCATGTGAAACTGTTGTGCGGGAAATTGACGCTCTGATGCGGGACCATGTGACACTGGCTCAGTGACTCTCTCTTGCTCTTCGGATAAAATTGTAATTTTTTCCACATAAGGCACGAGATCATCAAATGTGCATGTTTTCCTCCCTTGAGGAGACACCATGTATTGTAATGCCTCCGCAACTTCACCCTGCATTTGTAACGGTAACAAAATTAATGGCCATCATTAAATAAAAGTTCAAGTTAAAATTTGAAAAAAAATTAAAAAATACCAATGTAGCCGTCTTTGCATTTTCTGGGTCAACAAACATCTTTGTCTTTCGCCTATACCAGACCATGTAGTCCGAGTTAAAACTCAATAGGCCTTCTTGTCGGGGATAAGCGTCGACCCTAAATGCATGACGATTATTCCACTGCTGAATCATTGGGGCGAACAATTGCCCCCAATTTTCGTCATGTTTCCCCTTTAATGTTATGCCATGAATGTTTAGGGGTTGTGAAGGAGACTCTGGAACTGGTTGCTGCATCCCAAATTGTCTCAAGACTCTGTCCGGTTGGTGCCACTCAATAACTTGGAAACAAATTAGTGGCACCACCGCGTACCACGCGAGACTTCCGACTAAACAAACGGGAGGCAAGAATGACATAACGGTTGATGGGTAAGGCTCCCACACAAACTGCATATAACAACATAGTTGTGAACATTGTAGTAAAATAAGACATATAATTTTTTATTTTACAAATACAATAGCATGGTTCTTACCTCATGACGTTTCATAATATCGAACTTGCGACAAAAAACTTTCACATCATCATTGCCGATATGTTGGTTTCCACGTCGCAGCCACCTACAAAGAATAAAATTTAATATACCCTAAAACCATTTATTCTATTAAAATGAAAGACGCTGTTAAAAATGACTGACCTGTGCCCTAGTGGTGTATTTTCTATGTGGGAAGGAGTCCTCTTTGGAGCCAACGTGGAACATCGTTCCCATGCCCACAATTGTAGTAAGATGCGCATACCTCCGATTGATTTAGTTTTATAATCGGTGACACTGCACATCTCTCTGTATAGAAAACTAAGTACGGCAGCTCCCCATGCATATCTGCCACATTCTTCAAAGTCACGTAAAAATTGAAGGTACCTTACCGAAACTCTGTTACTGGTTTTGTCAACGAACAAGACACCTCCAATAAATCTCAGTATCCATGCACGGGCAAACCTTCGTACTTGTTCTTCGTCGTCGTCATTATTAATTTGATCAAAATGGTGAGCCAGCCAACTTAATTTAACTACACTACCTTTAATTTCACCTTCTTGTGGTCTGACTCCCAATAATTCCTCACATAAATTAGCCCAATCAAGATTTGTTGGGCCGATTAATGGTAAACCATCCACACTTATACCTAACAACACAGAGACGTCTTGTAGAGTGATAGTACACTCTCCGCATCTCATGTGAAACGTATGTGTTTCCGGCCTCCATCTTTCTATCAGAGCACTAATTAGTGAGGCATTTATTTTTAAGAAACCCATCTTCATAATCCACCCGAAACCAGATTGTTGAAGAAAAGGAAAAATTTGTTCTGGAATTTGTTCTTCCCCTTGATACGTGGGGACAACTCGTCTAATATGTAATTTCCTTTCTTCTTCCCCATTCCAAACATGTTCTGAAACATGCTTAGGTTGCATCCATAATACATCAGTATCGATGGGGCCAGATTTAATGTTAATATGTGATGAAGATGATGATGAAGATGCCATTGCTACTGCAAAATAAAATATAATACATGTGAAGAAAAGTTTAATTTATTAGTAAACTTTAAATATATAACAATAAATTTGTAAAAAATCAAACTGGTCAATTTTTAATATATTCTATACATAAATTAAAATACATGTGAAGAAAACTTTAATTTATTAGTAATTTTTTTTCTACAATTAACAAATAAATAATTGAATAAAATATGGACTAACAAATTATTTATAATACAAACAAATATTGAAATGCAAAAAATCATTTCAATAATATATATACAAAAATAATAATAATATACAATGTATCATATATTCAATCACTTAAATTTTCTAAAACAAATAATATTAACGTACAAATTAAAACTAACAAATAATATATATACCATTCTAACTAAAAAATAATTAACTCAAATAATATTAAATTATCAACTCATTTATTTAAAATACAAAATTATAATACTAAAAAGATAAATTTACGTGTGTCAAGTGTCTAATATTACAATTATTTATTTAAGTGTCAAATATTTAATATTACAAAAACTAAAAATTTACGTGTGTCTAAAATTTATAAATATATACCTAAAGCTAATATTAACTTGTGCTTAATACTAAAAAATCTAATATTACGTATGTGTATGATGCATGTATATATATTTATTAGACTAAACTATCATCCGTCTAAATATATGCCTAATACTACAAAGCTAATATGACATGTATAAAATTTAAGAATATACACAACAACTAAATATATATACACGTAATATTTTTATATTAACTAAACAAATATATAATATTCTTTTCAATTATACTTATTTATACAATTTTTTTACGAGAGATTAAGTTATAAAATAATTTCTTATTTAAAACTCATAAGAATAATTAGTTTGTCAACCCCATGCAAAAGTACATCATATATTTTAATTCTACCAATAATTAAGAATACAATTAATTTAGATTCTATACAACATATGTAGTATACAAATAAAATAAATTTAGAAAAATAATTGAAACAAGTTGATAAGAAAGAATAATTATTTTAGAAAACTTTATATTTCTTGAGTTAGAATATATTTTATTTTACAGATATTTCTAGAATTCATAATAAAATTCTCATTCTTTGATAAAAAAAAATTAATAATAATATTCTATGCTATGCTGTAATTACTACTAATACTAAAATATTATATACAATAACCAAATAACATCTAACAATATATACAATAACAATAACTAAATAAAATTTTAATTCTAACTAACCAAATAAAATTTTCATACTAACTAACCTAACATTGAAATATCTATTAATACTTAAAAAATAATAACAGAATAGCTACTCATACCAACTAATTTAAACTTAGAACTTTTGTTAATAATAACTAAGCTACTATTTAAATACTAACTAACTTAACTTAGAATATTTGTTAATACTAATACTAACTAACTTAAACTTATAATATATATTAACATATTTACTTACCAGGAATTTATGTCCAAGATAAGGCTAAGGGCACTTCAAGGAAGGATGAAAGCACAACAACAAGCACTAAATTTTAGAGAAATTTGAACCACGACGAACACAGCACAACAATCACAACACAGTACAATAATCTCTCAAGTGAAGAAGAAAGAAAGACAAAGCAAACTCAGTAAGGGAAAAATGTAAGTAAAGAATGAGTTCAACATTTTTTTTATAGCTGAAAACTTAACCCAACGTTCAAAATTTTTTAACGTTCACATGCTTTTCAGAATGCAAGTCTGCAAAGCCTTCAACGTAAACTGAACCCTAGGTGCAGTGCATGTTTCAGTCATGTGAACCCTAGGTGTGCAGGCTTCTCACGCGTCCCATCAAGCCTGTCCCGCCAGCTCTAATGGCGGGACTGCTAGCTGAAGGTGTCCCACAACTGGCATTGGCGGCACCACTCTGTCCCGCAGACGCCATCAGCGGCATCCACCCTCTCTCTCCTACTCATCCTCTCCCGCCAGCAGCAACAGCGGCACACCCTCACCCCTCTCTCCTACTCAGCACATGTCCCGCAACCGGGACTAGCGGTACCCACCTTACCGCCATTGGCACTGGCGGTTCAAGCTTCCCGCCAGTGTCAATGGCGGCACCCACGTCGGAAACAGACCCTGCATGTTATTTGTTTTAAAACGAACCCTCTTTGGTAAATTGTTTGTAAAACAAGCCCTGTACAGTAAATTTGCCGAAAAAACTACAGTACTAATGTTTTTCTTTAACTTGATAAAAAATATTTTAAAAACATTATTCCTTCATCCCATTGCAAGTAAGAAAAAAATTATTCCAAAATAATTATTATTTTAATTTTTTAATATATATTAATTATTTTTTTACTTATATAATATTAATGATAAATTACAAAATCTATAAATGTATTAATAATTATATAAGATTAATTTTATAAAATTATTATTGTTATTTATTTCTTTTGTCGTTGCAAAACAGTTTAGTATGATAGTTATTCTAGAACGGAAAGAGTAATTAAAAAATATTAATTATATTATATTTAATGCTTTCAACTATTTAAAAATAAATATTAAATATTTTTGTATGTTTGCTATATATTTACAAAATGTATCAATTTTGTGTGATTTTGTTTTTTAACATCGAATTATTTAGCATTTGTCTTGTAAAGTTTTTTTTTACTGAATTATAAAGTTGTTTAAAGTGATATTTTAAATGAGATACGCTTTTGAACTCACTAAACTTCATTAACTGATGACAGTTGCCGCCGCCACCCAACCCAACAGTCTTTGAAAAACTGATCAACAACTCTCTCCCTTTCTATATCTATTTTTTATTTTTTTGGTTTCTACTTCAGATTATTTTTCTAAGCAAAAAGGTCGAGGTCTCGAGGACGTGATTTCGAAAAGAAAAGGCAAGACTAAATCCAAACAAAACCAGATTCAAACAACTGTAAAACTCAATTTTCTGTAAGTGATCAAACTTTTTTTTTTCAACTGGTTAATAATAACAATAAAGAATCGCTAATGATTTACTCACTTCATCTTTTATTTATCTATTTAATTAAAAGTTGATGATGTTTTTCTCAATTTTACACTCCTGTGTTATCTCAAATACTAAAGAACCACCCTCAATTGTTGGTTTGATGAATCTAGACTCGATTTTTTTTTATTGATGTCTCAAGTTTAAATTTTATGGATAAAAAAATATATTTGAACGGAGAATTTTTATTAAAGATAATTTCTGTCAAAAATTAATTATCAATAAAATTGATTTATATCAATTTCATAATAGGAAAAAAAATACTAAACCACCGATCCTCCGTAAAAAATAAATTGAGGAATAAATCACTTTACCACCTATATCCTCCAACCGTTTACAACCTCACATAGTCACATGCTATCTTTCAACCTACTAAATGAATTTAGTGGTAGATTTTTAGAAGCCATATTTGTGTAGTAACCCCACCCGACTTAACAGTAAATAACTTATAAATAATGAAATTCTTTACTTTCTTGAAAAAAAGTTGGGAAACGCAAAACTCATGTTTTCCAACTAAAAATCATGATTGTGATAGATTGAAAATAATTCAGGACAATAAATGAGAGAAATAAATTAATAAGAGAAACAAGTGTAAAATAGATGTATAAAAGTATAATAAGAAGCTAAGAAATAATTTAGATAATTTTAAGAAAATCAATACATTAATTATAAAATTACGTCCTATATGTAGTATTTTAAAAACAACAATCAATTCCAAATAAATAAATATTGATGTTTAAATTAAAATATCTTACTAATTAATACTTTCAGGAAATGAAAAAACATATTTATTATAAAAATTATAAAGAAGTGTTAAAAAAATTATGATCCTATTCTAATAAAAACATTTGTCCTGCTTAAATTAAATACTAGTATTAAATTATAACAAAAAAAAAAAAAACTTACCTCCTCCGAAGTATTCCGTACTGTCTGAATGAAGTTGAACAACCCTCAGCGCTGACGTTTGCATAGGCCAGACTGATCTTCAAAGTACTCAACAGTTACTGCTGAAATTTCCCAAAGAAGAAGCCCCAAATTTTTCAAAAGCTCATCACATCACGCCATTCACCACCAAGTACCAAATTATTCTTCTCAGCCAGACTTAAAATGCATCCTTCAACACTTCTTAATTCTTATACCTCCTTTCCACTCCTCAACTTTCTCAGAGCAAAACAAAATTCCTTTCCATTTTCTTACTAACCAAACATGAAGAACAAACCCATCATCCTTGCTCTCTTAATTTCCTTCTCTCTCACAAATGTAGTCGTTTCAGCTCGACTCTTTCCCAACGTCTCCTCCTTTCCGAGAGGCGCGTGGGGAGCCTTTCTCAACTTCACCGGCTGCCACCGCGGTGACAAGTACGACGGTCTCGCCAATTTAAAGTCTTACTTTGAACGCTTCGGTTACATTCCTCACGCGCCGCCGCCGTCGAATTTCTCCGATGAATTCGACGACGCGCTCGAATCCGCCATCAAAACTTACCAGAAGAACTTCAACCTCAACGTCACGGGCGTCCTCGACGATGCCACGCTCCAGAAGATCGTGCTGCCGCGGTGCGGCGTCGCCGATATAATCAACGGCACAACCACGATGAACGCTGGCAAGGAGAACGAGACGGCATCGTTTAGCAAGCCGAAGTTTCACACGGTGGCGCACTTCAGTCTTTTTCCCGGCATGCCGCGGTGGCCGGAGGGAACGCAGGAACTGACGTACGCGTTCTTCCCCGGGAACGAGCTGAGCGACACCGTGAAAGGCGTGTTCGCCACCGCGTTCGCGCGCTGGGCGGAGGTGACGTCGCTGAAGTTCCGCGAATCGGCGTCGTACTTCGGCGCCGACATCAGGATCGGGTTCTTCAGCGGGGACCACGGCGACGGGGAGCCGTTCGACGGGAGCTTGGGGACGCTGGCGCACGCGTTCTCGCCGACGAACGGGAGGTTCCACCTGGATGCCGCCGAGGACTGGGTGGTTTCCGGCGACGTGACGCTGTCGGCGCTGCCGACCGCGGTGGATTTGGAATCCGTGGCGGTGCACGAGATTGGGCACTTGCTAGGGTTAGGCCACTCGTCGGTGGAAGAAGCGGTTATGTTTCCGACGATTTCGTCGCGGAAGAAGAAGGTGGTGCTGGCAAGGGACGATATCGAAGGGATTCAATTCCTCTACGGTTCCAACCCTAATTTCAATGGCTCCACCGCCACGTCAGCACCGGAGAGAGACGCCGGTGACGGTGGTCGTTGCCTCACTTGTGTGGGGCCCTCGTCCGGCGTTTTCACTTTGTTGACTTTTGCCTTTGCACATTTTGTGTTATTAATATAGGATTTTTATTATTTATCGTAGAGTAGGTGTATGATGCTTTGCACATTTTATTATTTGGACCTGGCTTGGGTTGTCCCTATTCCTGCCCCTCATGATTTAATATTTTTTGTTCTTATAGTTGTTTGGTTTTCCAGTGACACGGTACACTTTGTATACATTCATATAGAATTTTTCTTCGTGTATATGATACTAGTATAATAATAAAATTTCGTTACATAAATCCAAGAAGTATTTTTGGGCTTGGAACAAAGCTCAGTAGAATTAATGATTAGATGGGCCTACAAGTTCTATCTACGTGGCCAATTTTTTTATTAAATAAATACAGATGTTGCACGATTATTTGTGAAAGTTATTCATATATTTGATAAAAAAAATATTTATTTTTCTTCTTAATTTAATCATATCATTTTACTCGCAACATTACACTCTAATCTATTTCTAGATGAATGGAATAATGTTACAATATCTTATATTATGAAACATTTTAGTAACATTATTTTTCCTTTTGTATCATTATTTATTTTATTTATATTTATATTTCTTTTTTCCTTTTATAGTTTAAAGTATGATGATCGTCTACTCATCATTTTCTTTGATCACAAGCAGTTAATTCACTCTTTACAAGTAAAATATTAAATTTCATAATTAGCACACTCACGTGAAAACTTTTTATGGATATTTTTTTTTTCTATTCATTCTTTTAACTTTTAAGGGTATAATAATGCACACTCAATAAAATGAAATTTCTCGGCGCTACTACCATACAAACTTTTTATTCATTCTTTTCAAGCCTATTCAATATTTCCCATTATGATTAGGGGTGCTAAAAAAGAATCAGTTTTTTTTTTTAAATACCCATAGTTAGTAATAAAAAATATAGTAACTGTTTATTAAAAGTAGTTATAAAAATATAACTAGTTTTATAGGCAGAGTTATTTTAAATGACTTATTTTTTATATAAAAATAGTTATAGTTATAGTTAACTTATTTTAAAAAAATTGGGTATTTTAAATAACTTATTTCAGTTTTTTGACATTTTCGTTCGTTCGTCGACATCCTCTGTTCTTGGCTTCTCGCTCGACAGTGACAAACCTACCTCTCGTTCTTGTTGAACTCGAACTTCTGGTTCTCGAATCGAATCCCTAAAATCTCATTCTTGTTGTTCTTGAATCCGTTCTCGTTCTCGTCAATCCCTAGCTTCTCGTCGTGCTCCTATCGAATCCCTAACAAAGGTATTTTCAATCCTTTGGTTTTTGTTGTCCGTCTATTTCAAATCCTTAATCCCCAACGATATTTGGTGCAACAGTGTAACGAAATGAAGCAGAGCTGAATGCATGCTCGAAGATGGGGATTTTTAGTATGAGTTTTTCACCTTTCTGAGCAATTCCATGAATTTTGTGTTGAAACAACAAATGGGTGTTTTTTTTTTTTTGTTTCTTGCTTCCAGGACCATGAATTTGGAGCATTTGTCATGTTTATTCAAATGGGGGCTTCTTGATTACTTGGGTTTTTCTTCTGGTTTTTTTAGTATTTGTTATGTTTATTCAAATACTGTTTTTGAAGTGATTTAACTGTGATGCCAATTGTCTAATTAGTGGTGGTGTCCCTCATTTCATCATTTTCTTTATTATGTTTGTGACAATGTGTTGTATCAAATGGGTGTTTATTCACATTCTTTTCTTTTGTCTCTTGTGAATGATCAATGTGAAGCTAATGGTTCAATGGCAAAACCAGCGATTCACAAGATAGAAGTACAACACTTTCCTCAATTAATTTGGAGTCCCGTGTGAACCAAAACCAGTGGGAATTTCACTTGACAATTATTATGATGATTTGACCAAAGTAGTGGAGGGGAAGGTCACCCCTGCTACCCGACAGATAGATCATGTGAGCAACTCACCGCCTCAATTGGGTTTGCTTTCGAATTTGATTACAAGTTTCTTAATTGTAATTGTGGGCATCACCCTTTATTTGACAATTGCTTGCAGGTGTGTGGATCATTTTCTAATGAATTTGATGGAGGAATTACTATGTCTAAACTTTACATTGTGTGACTTGTGAAAAGGTTTCCCAACAAAATTTTGCTACAACTTTTGATGGATGATTGTGGCTGTGTTTTTTGTTTTTCTTCCAATGAGCAAAACTTATTATTCATGAATGATTTGGAGAGTTAAGGAAGATCTAAGAGTAGCTTTGAGTAAATGCTGATTAGAAAGAAATTGCAATTTGTGTGGTATTTGATACAGCTTGACATCAGGTGTTTGATATGATCCTTAAAATGACTTCTTCTAGTGTCGGAGGACAGGTGCTTGATCAGTACCGCAATTGCTTATCCCCTAAAATAGTGGAAACACTTGTATGCTTAGAAGATTGGCTGAAAGGATCACCTACACCATTGCCATCAAAAGAGGATCTTGAAGAGATTGACAAAATTGAGCAAGATAAGATATATTTAATAGAATATTATTTCTTATTTGATTATGACTTTGTTTATTTTTTATTTTTTTGCGGAAGTGGTCTCCCCATAATCTGCTAACTCAACCCATATTATTTTGGATGAAGATTGAAGTTTTACTTTCATTGGAGTACTTCAATACCGACAACTTTTATTGCTGCTACTATTTTTTTTAATCAATGTCTAGTGTTTTATGAAGTTTCTTTCTGCCATTGATATAGATTCATAGGTCCATGTAGGATTAAGTGAAAAAGAGGAGATAAGTATCTGTTGGAGGTGACTATAAAAAATATTGGTAACAGTTTTAAATTATTACTTGTTGCATCAAAATTGTTTTGCTGGTTGGTTGAGTTTTTGGATGAATATTTGAGTAACCTAGGCTTGATATAGGCACGTTCTGTGAAGCTGTCCATTTATGACTTTGTTGGGTGTTTGTGTTCATATGGCTGGGTATTTATTAGGTACTTATCTAGTATGCAGTAAAACTGGCTGAAATGTTTATTTTCTCAGTATATATGAGTATCTTGTATGTTAAATGGAATGCTTAGTTCATAGAGATAAGGTTCTAATGACATTTTCAATCTTTGCAGAGTATTGTTCTACCAGATACTTTGGGAGCTTATAATTGGTCAATGGAGTTGGATCTTGAAGGAAGGATGTTAATCTCGTTTACCTAAAAGGACGCTACTTATTTGTGAAAGAGAGAAGAAAATCTTGTTTTGATGCCTTTCTCCTTTGACAAATTATTGTGAATTTGTGATTTTATATCTAGCTTGTCATTCCTTGAAAGGGTAAAGTAACTCATACTTTTTAATTTGTGGACTTTTCTTGAGTTGGACCAATAGTTTAAGTAATATAAGCAATTTAAGATTTTAATTTGTGGTATTTTCTTGAGTTGGACCAATAGTTTAAGTAATACAAGCAATTTAAGTTTTTAATTCGTGTTCTATTTTTAAAGTGAGAATATATACTTTAAAGTAGAGTAAATAGACATTTTGGTCCCTGACTTTTGACCTCTTTTGTAAATTAGTTCCTATCTTTTTGAAATATAAAAAATAATCTATATCTTTACATAAGTTTTGTAAAATAGTCATTGTCGTTAAATTTAAAAGTAATGTCGTTAGTGAGGTACATTGTTGGCAATTTTAGTGCTACATAGACTATCCAACGTGACAAATTGTCTCAGATTGTGACACGTAGACTGAACTTTGATGCAAAATTTAAAAAATTGTCAAATATTTTCTTCTTCACTCTAATTAGTTGAGTGGTTGTTTCCCTTTATTTCCATTTATTTTCAGAACAGATAACCGCAACATCCTTACTTTTAACATTTGATTTCTATTTCCAAAATTGTTTTTGATTTTTAAAAAATTAAAATAAAAAAAACTGATTTGATCAGTAAGAATTATTACGTTTCACTACCCCTATTGCTCGAATTACACTTTATCCACCCCACCCCCGGTGAATCGGCTCAGTTGATTGGAAGTGAGGGCCTCCGTCACACTCATAGTATGTAAGTTCCAGATAGTTTCACAGTCCCAATTCACAGTCAAGGCACGTCAAGGCATGAGTTGTGTGCTAACTACTACTACTCTTCAAACCAAACACGCATCGATGGAGAAGATGCAGCACGCGAAGGAGCTTGTGAGGGAGTTTTTGGTGTTCCGTGGCTTCACCAACACCCTCGAATCCTACGAGGCCGAATTGCGCACTAACATCGGAAAAGGATTTGAGGTCGACAAGATCCTCGACTTAATCTTCTCCCTCTACGTCCCCAAGTTCCACGCCGATAGCCTCCTTGTGCTCCTCGGTTTCTTCAAGCACTACCTCTCTTCCTCCTCCGATGCGTCGCTTGCCTCCACGCTCTCTAAGTTGGAGGCTTCTCTTCTACGCTTCTACGTCGTCCACGTCGTCCAGTGCAACCGCAAAGACAAAGTCGTTGACTTCTTCACGCTCTACGTCGCCGAATTGTTGCAGAGGTCACAAGATTGGACTAACTAGTTCGGTGTGTTTTGCTTCTCTCATCGTCGTTTTTGTTTCTTAACTTGTTCGGTCACAAGATTGGACTAATTGTGTTGCAGCTATTCCTTATAAGAAGAATCCACACTTGGATCCCGAGTTTCGGGTTTTTTTCTCCAAGGAGTGGTATCATGCTTTGCATCTTTCTTCTGGAAACTTCTTCAGCAAGGTCTTCAATGCTACTCATATCCTTCACAGAGTTTAATTTCATTTATTGTTTTTTAATTCACAAAATGTTGGTGATTTCTTTCGCAACTTGTTTTGTTCAGCCTTAATGTTGTATCACGTTTACCTGTGCTGTTGAAGGTTAGTTCAGAGATGAATGCTACTAATTAGAGTGAAGAAGAAAATATTTGACAACTTTTTAAATTTTGCATCGAAGTCCAGTCTACGTGTCATAATCTGGGACAATTTGTCATGTCGGATAGTCTATGTGGCACTAAAATTGTCAACAATGCACCTCACTAACGGCGTTACTTTTAAATTTAACGACAAAGACTATTTTGCAAAACTTATGCAAAGATAGAGACTATTTTTTACATTTCAAAAAGATAGGGATTAATTTGTTAAAGGGGTCAAAAGTCAAGAACCAAAATGTCTATTTACTCCTTTAAAGTACAACTAAAGCTAGTAAAAAAAAAATAGTTGAGATTATAATAAAAATTAAGTATATGTATAACAATTTTTACAATTATAGTTAAAATAATAACTAATAAAAATTAGTTACAATCTTTATATATAATCGGTTATATATTCATAACCGGTTATATAACTAATTTTTAAAATAAGAACTAGTTATATCAAATTATATCCATATTTATAAAATTAGTTATAATTATAGTTAAAATAATCACTTAAAATTCAGTTATTTATTAGTTATAGTTATGGGTATTGAAATAACCAATTTATGAGTACCCCTAGCTATGAACTCCACCAAGGTATCACATTTTTTTATCCAATCACTTTGTACCACAAAATTCATAATGTATTGTTCCTCTTTTCTTTATTCACAACCGTTACTTGAGAATCAATGACTACATCGTAACAACATTTCTGTTGCACACTCAAATGATTTGGTATGGTATTTTGAGGGTAAGAAGGTGGTTGGGTTATAGTTGTTACTAGAGATTGTTATGAGAAGATGATATTTAAGAATTAGATAAAAAGTAATTTAGTTTTTCTCTTTATCAAAAATCAAAACGCGAGACTCTAAACTAGCCTTTGGACACCAAAGCCATTAATTCTTTTTAGTAAGAATGGTGGAGTCTCCTCTTTAGATTTACTCCTTTGTTTTCTAGGTCAAAATTCGTCGACAAATTTTCTTTGATGTGCAATTGTTGTTGGTTGCTTATTCTTTTAATGTCTTGCAAGGTTATCAAACTTGAGAGTTTATGTAGACTCGTGAGAGTTTCATAGATTCGACTCATGGACTTAACTCGTAGACTCGTAAGAGTCCACTTCATATAATAATAATAACAAAATATCTATAAATAACATACCAATTAAACATTTCAACAATATAATAAAGCAAAATAGTAAATCATAAATTTCACAATACTTAAATAACCAAGTCTTGTAATGCATCGCTACTAGATAATAACTTGCAGATGTTATAGTAGTAGTAGATCATTCTCATTGCAGATTTGATGTTATTAGAAAACAAGGGTTTGATGTTATTAAAGGTGAGAATTTTTGTATTTGAGAATAACATACTAAATGAAGGTATGTTGAACACTAAACAGACAAAAAACAACCCAAAATGACTTACATTTTGGTCTAATTTTGTTGACTTGTTGACTCGTTGACTCGGTGGTAAACTCAAGAGTTTATCGAGTTTACTTAAAGTTTATAGAGTCTACCCAGAGTCTACTAAAAAAAGGATTTACTCAAGAGTCAACTCATAGAGGGTAAGTAGACTCGTAAAATCGTAAGAGTTAGCGAGTTAACTCGAGAGTTTGATAATCATGATGCCTTGTATATTTTTTTCTCTACCTTTAGATTGGAGTTTAGTATGTAAAAGGATTATTGTAAAAATAATATATACAAGGAGAAGGCTCTAGAATTGTGTGGGGAAGTGCAGAAGGCTATAATATATGGGGAAGGTTGAAAAAAATATAATTTACCATTGGAAATAAAAAAATGTACCGTTGTGATAAAGTATTTTTTTTTACCATTGTGGTAATAACTGTATAAATATGGATTCTCATCCTATCATTTTGCAACTTATTTCTAAACTCTCAATTCTATTTTTCTTGTTCTTATAAAGCTTCAATCTTATTTATTCTATCTGAAATGGATCCCAATCAGTTTAACTATCAACCATCCTACTATTATATGCCAAATCAATCACCTCCTAATAGTGAAAATTCTCAAAATCAACAGTATTATAAGTATGTATCACCCAAACCAACCCCGACATGTGGTGGTCTAGGCCTTATTCATCCAATGTGGAGTCACCTACCAGTGATGTAACAACCCGCCTCGTTGCTACGATATCAATAACTCTAAAATACCTAATTTCAATTTTAAATGAAAACTCCATCAACTTAATTATGAAAACAAGAGTAAATTTTTCGCGATATACATTCACCAAACAAGGTACAAAATACTTAAATATGTATGTGTGTGTGTGTCTATATATATATATATATATATATATATATATATATATATATATATAATAATAATAATAATAATAATAATAATAATAATAATAATAATAATAACTATCATACATCGGCTTGTGATTTACATGTATCTAAGCCTATGATTTACATGTCCAATTCAAAATAGAATCAAAGAACTAGCTACAGAGGAGTTGATAACAAAACACAACTCCCTTCTAAAATAATTTCAACGTCATCACATTGGCTTGGTGGTTCTCAAGAATCTCCCTTCACATTATCTATTGTTGTTCATTTGCTCTGACGAACGAATGTTCGCAATCATCACAGGTAGCAACCACACAGTACAAAATTGCAAGGGTGAGTTTATTATAAAAGAACTCAACAAGCATCAAATGACAATAATTAGCAAGGAAACTATACCAATAATCATAATCATACTCAATAATCCATTAGTTCAACATACACTAGTCATCAACTTTTCCACAATTTTGAAAAAGATGATGGAACTCACAAACCAAGAAGGGGGGGGGGGGTGAATTGGTTTCTAAATCAAATCAAACTTTAAAAAACTAGAGTTAAAAAAAACTTATTTTCCAAGGATCGTATCACAAAATTTTGATAAACCAATATTTAATCAATCATCATTAACACAAAATCCTTTGTTAAATTTCTTTCTCAAAAAAATATTTTCTTTAACCTTCAGTAAATTGATCAAGACTATAATGGGAAAGGAAGATAAGATCAAGAGAAGATGTACACCAACTATTATATTGGTTCACTCTCTATCTCTAGAGAAGCCAATCCAGTTATCTAATCCAAACCGAATTAGATTTTCACTATGCATATAGAATTCTTACAAGCAATCACAGTCAATCTCAGTTTCTACTCCAAAAAAAAAAGAGACTAAGGTACCTAACCCTTGGGTCCTTTGTAAATAAGAGCCTAAGAGAAACCTACCCTTAGCCCAAACTAGAAAAACCTATTCTAGCATGTGTTAAGAAATTCATGCATATACTAACAACATGTAAAACACACAAAAAACCGAGTCAAGGAGAGAGAACCTGATCAATCACATGCAAGAACCTTTGCTTGAGTGAATGAGTGTCTTCTTGAACTCAAGAGAAATTCACAGCTCACTTTTTACCATGAGAGCTTCAAAAATGAAGTTTAAAAGCTGAGTCACACACTTCTAAACACTTAATCTTCTCTTTTTCCTTTTTTTGTTGTTGTTAAAGTGAGAACACAAGGTGATTATTTATAGAGAAAAAAATTATCACTGCTTTTAATCGATTAAATAGTCAATGTAATTGATTATTTCTATAAAGTAATCGATTATATTATCATTTCAATCGATTAAAGTGTTCTTCCCAACATCTGGAAAACTTTCAAGAACAATGTAATCGATTAGATTCTTGATGTAATCGATTAAATTGCTCTTGATTACTTTTGGGAACACTTTTAAGAACAAGGTAGTCGATTACGATTATATGGTAATTGATTAAAGTAGAGACTCATGAAAAACCAGTCATTGTCTCAACTGAATTGTGTAGTTGGTTACGATTAACTGGTAATTGATTACACCAAAATGAGAATTTCCTTGCAAGCTACAAACACTTGTGTAATCGATCACGATTAGCCATGCAATTGAATAAAACAGAGAGTTTTATGCACGGAAGAAGTTTCTAACTTTTAGAAACAATCTTCTTACTTTCACATGATGATGCATGATGTACACATGAACAGACAGAGACTAAGATGCAATAATCAATACAAATGTCACTCAAAGAGTTAGGCATATAAAAAGACAAAACTTCTTCAAGATTCTTGATGTTGCTCTCCTTATCTCTAACAAATTCCAAATAATTATGCTCAGTATAATGCATGCACCTGACCTCAACTTTCAAATGCAATGTGTTACCATTCGTCAGGAAATAGCCTAAGCATTTCCACATGACACTCTCACTTAGGAAAATTAGGTAGCAAGTGTCGAGGTCACCCTGTCGTGCACAGGCAACTCCCTCCCCCCCTCATGGTGATCAGCCTGAGTCACATGCCCTTAAGTACAAGTATTTTTCCTTATGAAAAACTACAAGTACTTACTAACAAAGTTTATACTATTTCCATGCAGTATGAAGTATGAAACAGGGCACCATCAATGCACTAACCGTGGTTAATTAAAGATTCTAAGTCATCCCCCATCAAAGATGGTCAGAACTATTTAACCACTCTATTTCCCCACTAGATATATCTAACTTGGTCATTGCACCCCCCATGTACATATATAACATACATCTATCACAATGACATCATCAACGTCAACATCATCTCATCTCAATGCCATTATCAACATCAACATCATCTCATATCAATGTTATCATAAACATTAACATAATCTCATATCACATTATCATAAACAAGGTTAATATTAACATTCAGGGTCAAATACCCCTATGAAATTAAAAGGGGCTAAGAGGTGTTTCGGGGTATACATCAATGAGATGACATTTTAAAATTTTGATCATGCCAATGTGATCAGGGTTTAATGAAGGTCACAAAAACAACATCAATTTTATGAAAAGCTAACTTTTACAACATCTCATTTTCAAGGGTTTTTCAAAGGAAGTGAAAAAACATCCTATCATGGCACCTATATTGCAAGAGATACTAAGAGAAGATCAACTCAACTAGAAGGAGACAAAAGAATCATGGTTACCTCAAAGAAACCACAAAAGAAGGATTGAGAGCTTGTTTTTCTATCGAATCCCTTAGGTGGTTTTGAGGATTCTGCTCCGGTTAAAGCTTTTCTCTCCTTGCGGTGGTTAAGCAGCAAGCAAGGGCAGCTCGTGGTGGCCACCGATTGTCATGGGTGATGGAGAAGGAGGTTCTAGGGTTTTTGGGCAGAAGTTTAGAGAGAGAGCTAAAATGCGTATTTTTACATTGTTGGACGTATTTATAATCTGCAGATCTCACTTAGCAAACTCATCTCTCTAAGCGAAACTTTACTTTTGGTGTTGGGCGCAACCTCTCACATTGAGCGAGTTACCTCCTCGGGTTGGAATTACACTTAACACACTGGTCTTGCTAAGCGAATTTCTCTCTCAAATTTGGGAAGTGCACTTAGCGCGCTCGTCTCTCTAAGCAAATTTCCCTCTCGGGTTGGGAATTGCGCTTAGCGCACTTGTCTCGTTAAGAGAGCTATTCAAAATATGTCATTTAGAAAATCCCAATGGTCAAAATGTGCAAACTTGAGTCGCAATCCTACAGTTCAAGTTTGAAAGTGATCCAATGATTAACAAGTTTAGGGTCATGGTTTTACCGAAATCAGTTTTTGGGTCAAACTTGACCTCTCATATCTCCCACACAGGTCAAACAAACTCCACATAATCTAACATCCACGCCAAGCAATCGCACATAGATAATTCACACAACACCTCAACTCATCCAAATCAATCAAATAACTAAATAATGCAAGAAATGCATTAAACATCGATTTTCAGTTATCTAAATTTTAGGGTGTTTCAATTTTCCCACCCTTTTAGAAATTTCTTCCCCGTAATTTACCTGACTCAAACAAAGCTGGATAGACTTCTTGCATTTGATTTTCTAGTTCTCAAGTTGCATCCTCTCCTGCTGCACCCCCCCAGGTTACCTTGACCGACAAAATCTCTTTCTCTCTTAAGTGCTTTGTTCGCCTATCCTTGATCCTCAAAGGAAATGTTTCATATGTCAAATTCTCCTTTACTTGAACATCATCCAATTCAACCATATGAGATGGATCATGGATATATTTATGAAGTTGAGACACATGAAAGACATTGTGAAAGTTAGAAAGAGATGGGGGTAATGCAATTTGGTGTGCCACGGGACTAACTCTTTTGAGAATTTGGAAAGGACGATAAAATGAGGTGTGAGTTTCTGGGATTTCAAATCTCGACCAACCCGAGTCCACAGAGTGACTCTTAAGAATACATGATCATCAACCTCAAATTTTAGGTCTTTCCTCCTCTTCTCCTGATAGTTCTTCTGCCTACTTTGAGTAGTCCTTTTCCTCTCTTGGATTAATTTGACCTTCATAGTGGTTTGTTCTACCACTTCATGCCCTAGGGTGAGGTTTTCTCCAAATTCTAGCCAACACAGGCGTGTCCTACACCTTCTACCATATAGAGCCTCGTAGGGAGTCATTCCAATGGTAGAATGAAAACTATTGTTATAGGTGAATTCTATCAACGAAAAAAAACTATCCCAACTTCTCTTTTGTTCTAAGACACACACCCTCAAAAGGTCCTCCAATGACTGAATGGTCCGTTCAGTCTGACCATTAGTTTAAGGGTGGTAGGCTGAACTTAGTCTAAGCTTGGTTCCCAACACTTTGTTTTGACTCTCCCAAAATCTAGAGGTAAATCTAGGATCTCTGTCAGTCACTATGTTAGATGGAACACCATGTAATCTGACAATCTCACTAATATACAGGGAGGTCAACTTTTCCAAGGAAAACCTGATATTAATGGGGGTTAAGTGAGCATATTTGGTTAATCTATCAACAATAACCCAGATATAATCTAAACCTCTAGGGGTCCTTGGTAGTCCTACAACAAAATCCATGGAGATACTATCCCAGTTCCACTAGGGTATCTCTAAGGGTTGTAACTTACTTGAGGGTCTTTGATGTTTTATCTTAGCCTTCTGATAGACTAAACACGCATACACCAACTCACTAACCTCTCTCTTTATGTTGGACCACCAAAACATTATCTTCAGATCCTGATACATCTTGGTAGCACCAGGGTGGATGCTCAGGTTGCTCTTATGTCCTTCCTCTAAGATCATCTTCCTAAGCTCGGGGCACATTGGGGACACAGATTCTATCTTGAGGCCTCAGGACTCCATCTGATCCCTCATTGAAACTACTATATCTCTCTAATGTTATGGCTTCTAACTGAATCTTCAGAAAATGATCCAACTTCTGGCACTCTTTGATCTCTCCTAACAACTCACTAGTAATCCTCAAAGCTCCCAGTCTCACACTGTTAGGGGTAATCTCACTCGCAAGACTAAGGTCTCTAAACTGTTCTAGGAGATCCAACTCTCTAACTATCAAGGCAAATATATTTAGGGATTTCCTACTCAAGGTATCAGCCACTACATTGGCTTTGCCAAGATGATAGGTAAGCTCAAAATCATTATCCTTAAGAAACTATAACCATTTCCTCTAATGCATGCTCATCTCTTTCTAGCTAAACAGGTACTTAAGGCTCTTATGATCACTAAACACTTTAAACTTGGAGCCAAATAGGTAATGCCTCCACATCTTAAAGACGAAAACTACAACAACTAACTCCAGATCATAGGTGGGATAATTCCTCTCATGAGTCTTGAGTTGTCTAGAAGTATAGGCCACTACCTGGCCATTTTGCATCAAAACTCCTCCTAAAACCATCTTTGATGCATCACAATACATATCAAAGGGTTCTCTTGGGTTAGGCAAAACTAACACAAGTGCGGTCGTCAGCTTTTCCTTAAGGGTTTGGAAACCATGCTCACATTGGGCATCCCACACAAAAGCTTGGCCCTTACAAGTCAGCTTGGTCAAAGGTAGGGCTAACTTGGAGAATCCTTCTATGAATCTCCGGCAATATCCCGCTAAACCCAAAAAACCTTTAATCTCAAAAATAGACTTAGGACTTTCCCACTTAAGAACAACTTCTATCTTAGAGGAATCCATAATTATACCGCCTTGGGATATCACATGTCCTAGGAAACTAACTTTCTTTAACCAAAACTCATACTTTGACAACTTGGCATAAAACTTTCGATCCTTAAGGGTTTGCAGCACAATCCTCAAGTGTTCCTCATGCTCTTCTTTAGTCTTAGGGTATACCAAAATATCATCTATGAATACTACCACAAAACTATCAAGATAGAGGTGAAAGACTCTATTCATGTAATCCATAAACACACCAAGGGCATGACTAGATACTCGTAGTGACCATAAAGGGTCCTAAAAGCAGTCTTTGGAATATGCTCAAACCTTACTCGGATCTGATGGTAACTTGACCTAAGGTTTATCTTGCTAAACGCATAAGATTCTACCAGTTGGTCCATAAGGTCGTTTATTCTAGGAAAAAGGTACTTATTCTTAATCATCACCTTATTCAACTGGCGATAGTCTACACATAACCTCATGGTCCCATTTTTCTTCTTCACTAACAACATTGGTGTTCCCCAAGGAGACACACTGGGTCTCACAAACTACTTATCCAATAATTCTTCTAACTGTTTCTTAAGCTCGACTAACTCTATAGTAGACATCCTATAAGGGACTATGGATATGGGTCCGGTACCAAGTACCAAATCTATAGAAAAATCTATCTCTTGTTCAGGTAGCAAACTGGATATATCCTTAAGAAACACTTTTGGAAATTCTCTAACAACAGAGAGGTCACCTATAGAAACCTTGGTCTCTACTTCCAGGTTAGACAAGATCATGTACACTTAAGCATCTTCTTTTAAAGATGTCACAACTTGGTTGGCAGAGATAAACATCCTATCCTTACTCACTCCAGAATTATCAAACACCACCATCTTATCAAAATAGTTTAGCAAGAAATGGTTGGAAGATAACTAGTCCATACCCAGAATAACATCAATTTGGCTTGGAGGTAAACAAATCAGATCAATTAAGAATTTTCTACCAAAAATCTCTACAAGACAATTTAAACACACATCGGAAGTTAAAACGAAATCATTAGTCAAGGTCTCTACCACAAGATCGTCATTCAAAGAAGACACAAAAAGCTTAAGTTTCTCCTCTATTCTGATTCCCCATAGCTTGGGCTAAAGCTTCGAGGCCATCAACTATCGCACGATCATTTCGACCAGCCATCACTCCCTGTACACTCCAGGGAGTGAGAACATGGAAGGAATATACATAAGAAAAGGAATTAGACAATTTCACACCTATCTCAAGTCCCTACTTAAGTTACTCTTGAGAGTTGATGCCTCGAGAAATCACTCCTCTACAATAGTTCTTTCTTAATACATTAATGCTCATTCTCCAGCTTTTGTATTCCTGATCGCTTGCCATAGCGTCCCATTGCACTTCCATAATTATCCAGATGACTAGTCTAATAACTCATGACAAGGCATTGAAACTCATGGTATAGCAGACAACAAATATACGAACATGTTATAACAGCACCAACAAATCTCTATAACTCACAAAAAACAACAATGTGAGTAGAGAGTCCGACTAGAAAACAACCTAAGCAACTACAAAACAATCAGGTACTCAAACATCAAACTTCAACAAGGCAACCACATAATGCATAGAGAAACACAATAGACTCACAACTCATTGGCCGAAAGGTTAGACCTACTCTGATGTCACTAATATAAAGACCCACCTCGTCGCTACGATATCAATAACTCTAAAATACTAAATTTAAATTTTAAATGAAAACTTCATTAACTTGATTATGAAAATTAGAGTAAATTTTTCGCGATATACATTCACTAAACAATGCACAAAATACTTAAATAGGTACATATATATATATATATATATATATATATATAATAACCATCATACATCATCCACATGATAGAAAGTAATTTAATTTATATATGTATCTAAGCTTGTGATTTACATGTCCAATTCAAAATAGAATCAAAGAATTAACTATAGAGGATTTGATAACAAAACATAACTCCCTCCCAAAATAATCTCAATGTCATCACATCGGCTTGATGGTTCCCACAAAAGAATCTCCCTTCACATCATTTACTGTTGCTCATATGCTCCCACGAACAAAGTTTCGTAATCATCACAGGTACCAACCACACAGTACAAAATTGCAAGGGTAAGTTTATTATAAAAGAAATCAACAAGCATTAGATGACAATAATTAGCAAGGAAACTATATCAATAATGTAGAAGCAAGCATCATGATGATGAATCAAGTTGATTCAAGTAGTTTTGATGATGAAAAAGATGATGACAAAAAGCCCAAAGAATGATTTCAAGATTGAGTCAACAAGTTCAAGATCAAGTTTAATTTCAAGCTTCATGAGAAGAAATCAAGAAGATTCAAGAATCAATAGAAGTTTGATTTCAAGATTCAAGAAAAGATGAATTCAAGATTCAAGAAAAGAAATCAAGAAGACTTCACAAGGGAAGTATTGAAAAGATTTTTCAAAAAAATAAACATAACACAATTTTGTTTTTCAAAAGAGTTTTTATCAAATTTTCTAAGTTATCAGAGTTTTTACTCTCTGGTAATCGATTACCAGTTTCCTGTAATTGATTACCAGTGGCAAAGTTTGATTTCAAAAGTTTTTAACTGAATTTGCAACGTTCCAATTGATTTCAAAATGGTGTAATTGATTACAAGATATTGGTAATCGATTACCAGTGTATCTGAACGTTGAAATTCAAAATCAATTGTGAAGAGTCATATCCTTTCATAAAAAGCTTTATGTAATCGATTACATGGTTTTGGTAATCGATTACCAGTGACAAGTTTTGAATGAAAAGTCAAGAGATGTAACTCTTCCAATGGTTTTCAGGTTTTTCTCAAGGTTATAACTCTTCCAATGGTTTTCTTGACTAGACATGACGAGTCTATAAAAACAAGACCTTGACTTACATTTAAAATAACTTTTACAATTTACTTTTGAATATCTTCTTCTTCTTTTTCTTCTTCCTTTGACAAAAACTTTCAAAGTTTTCTGGTTTCCAAACCTTGTTCTTTCACAGAAAACAAAAGTGTGCTATTCATGTTTTTCATTCTCTTCTCCCTTTGCCAAAAAGAATTCGCCAAGGACTAACCGCCTGAATTCTTTTTGTGTCTCTCTTCTCCCTTTTCCAAAAGAACGAAGGACTAACCGCCTGAATTCTTGTGTCTCCCTTCTCCCTTTTCAAAGAATTCAAAACGACATAGTCTGGGAATTCTTTTGATTCTTCCCTTTCCCTTAAACAAAATATTTCAAAGGACTAACCGCCTGCGATATCTTTTGTTTCCCCTTCACAAAGTTTCAAAGGACTAATCGCCTGAGAACTTTGTCTTAACACATTGGAGGGTACATCCTTTGTGGTACAAGTAGAGGGTACATCTACTTGGGTTGTTGTAACTGAGAACAAGAGAGGGTACATCTCTTGTGGATCAGTTCAAGTGGAGGGTACATCCACTTGGTTGTTCAAAGAGAACAAGGGAGGGTACATCCCTTGTGGAACTTTACTTGTAAAGGATTTTACAAGGTTGAAAAGAAATCTCAAGGACCGCAGGTCGCTTGGGGACTGGATGTAAGCATGGGTTGTTGCCGAACCAGTATAAATTCTTGTATTTGTCTTCTTCTTTCCTACACTCTTTAATTTCTACTGTGCACTTTAATTATCGCTTTTACTTTTGGTTAAGTTTCTATTTATGTTCTTTACTTTCTTAACATTATAGTAAAAGCCTAATTGAATCTAGTAACATTAAGAAGGATAGATTTTTAATTAGTAAAGGTTCATTAATAATTAATTCAACCCCCCTTTCTTAATTATTCTGAGGCCACTTGATCCAACAAATAATCATAATCATACTCAATAATCCATTAGTTCAACATACACTTCACACCTAGTCATCAACTTTTCCACAATTCAAATCAATCATACTAGTATGATGCATGCACTTGACCTCAACTCTCAAATGCAATATGACACCATTTTTCAGGAAATAACCTAAGTGTTTCCACACGAAGCTCTCACTTAGGAAAACTTGGCATCAAATGTCAAGGTCATCCTGTTATGCACATGTAACTCCCCCATGGTGATTAGCCTGAGTCACAAGGGGGTTCCAAATCGAGTGACATGCCCTCAAGTACAAGTATTTTTCCTTATATGAAAAATTATAGGTACTTACTGACAAAGTTTATATTATTTCCATGCAATATGGATTATGAAACATGGGAACCATTAGTGCACTGACCATGGATAATTAAAGATTCTAAGTCATTCCCCACCAGAGATGCTCAACACTTTTTAACCACTCTATTTCCCCCACTAAGGATATCTAACTTGGTCACTACACCCATCATGTACATACACAACAAGCATCCATCACAATGTCATCATCAACATCAACATCATCCCATCTCAATATCATCATCAACATCATCTCGTCTCAATGACATTATCAACATCAACATCATCTCATATAACATTATCATAAAACATCAACATCATCTCATATCAACATTATCATAAACATCAACATCAACATAATCTCATATCACATTATCATAAACATCAACATCATCTCCTATTAACATTATCATAAACATCAACATCATCTCATCTATATGTCATCAACGTCATCAGTTATCGCATTCCACATATAAAAATATAAATTTTGTGCCTCGAATTCACACTCCCCAAGTCTTCAAACAACATAAGTCTCATATAACAACAATCCATGTTATCACGAGTCTAGTATTTTAGGGAAAATCCTAAATTAAAGAGGAGAACTATGGTTTACAAAACAAACTCTTATGCCCATTTAAAAGTTAATAAAGAAGTAAATAGAATAAAAAATATAAAATTTTAGGCTGAGTCTCCTCTGTAATTAAGACTTCTCCCAAAAATTACAATTGTTACAACAAGAACATCATTCACAACTTCATTCATCAATAACAAATATATCGCATTCCATTAGTCAGAAACACAATTTTTCTTGAAAATTAGCATGCAACAGGGACAAGCATACATCCCTATAATTGGGCTCCCTGACCCTGATTATGGTATTAAAAGACATAAATCAATAATAAACTCCCTCACCTATTGATATCCCTCCGTCAGCTCCTCTCTGCGTCGCTCGGAGCCCTTTCATGTCCACATTCATCGATCCAAATACAGAGTTAATATTAACATTCGGGGTCAAATACCTCTGTCAAATTAAAAGGGGCTAAGAAGTGTTTTGGGGTCTACATCAATGAGACATCATTTTAAAATTCCAATCATGCCAATGTGACCAGGGTTCAATGAAAGTCACAAAAGCAACATAAATTTTATAAAAAGGTAACTTTTACAATGTCTCATTTTCAAGGGTTTTTCAATGGAAGTGAAAAAAGCATCCTATTACGGCACCGAAATCCCAAGAGATACTAATAGCTGCTCAATTCAACTAGGAGGAGATAAAGGAATCATGGTTAACTCAAAGAAACCATGAAAGTAGGGTTGAGAGCTTGTTTCTCTATTGAATCCTTAAGGTGGATTATGAGGATTTCACTTAGATTAAAGCGTTCCTCTTCGTGCAGTGGTCTGGTGACAAGCAACGACAACTCGTGGGTGGTGGAGAAGGAGGTTCTAGGGTTTTTGGGTGGAAGTTTAGAGAGAGAGAGAGAGAGATCTAAAGCGCGTATTTTTACGCTATTGTTTTTATAATTTGTAGATCTCGCTTAGTGAGCTCGTCTCGCTAAGCGAAACTTCACTTTTGGCGCTGAGTGTAACCTCTCACATTGAGTGAGTTACCTCCTCGGGTTGGAATTGCGCTTAGCACGTTGGTGTCGCTAAGCGAATTTCCCTCTCGGGTTTGGAATTGAGCTTAGCGCACTGGTCTCGCTAAGCAATTTTCCTTCTTGGGTTTGGGAATTGCACTTAGTGTGGTCGTCTCACTAAGTGAATTTCCCTCTTGGGTTGGGAATTGCGCTTAGCGTGCTTGTCTCGCTAAGCAAGCCATCCAAGGATGTCATTTGGAAAATGCCAATGGTCAAAATGTGAAAACTTGACTCACAGACCTATAGTTCAAGTTTGAAAGTGATCCAACGGTTAGCAAGTCTGGGATCATGGTTTTATCGAAACCGGATTTTGGGTAAAACTTGACCTCTCACATCTCCAACTTGACCTCTCAAATAATCTAACATCTAGAGCAAGCAATCACACATAGATAATTCACACAACACGTCAACTCATCCAAATCAATCAAATAGTCAAATAATGCAAGAAATGCATTAAACATTGATTTTCAATTATCAAAATTTTGAAGGTGTTATAGGTGAAATTTCTTAAAATCCACAATTTTTTATGTATCCACCACCCCTAACCAATCAAAACATGTGTTATAGACCTTCTTTATTCAATGTTGAGTCCCTTAACAATGAAGTACAATCACCAATCGGTCTAGAAAATATTCAACTAATTGAAGGAGAAGAAAATCAAGTAAAAAATAGAAACGTATAACATTCTCATTGAATGACTACTACAAATTGGAGTGGCGCGCAACTTTCCACATATGCTAGGTTTCATTGATTGTATGCATTGGGAATGGAAAAATTGTATAGTTGCATGGAAAGAGCAATGTTGTCGAGGTGATCATGCCAACCCAATAATTATTCTTGAAGTCATGGCATCAAAAGACTTATGATTTGACATGTATTTTTTGGCACCGCAGGTTCAATTAATGACATTACCGTGTTAAATGCATCCAATGTGTTTAATGAAGTTTTGTCAGTACGCGTGCCTGTGGTGCAATACATAGTGAATGGAACCCAATATGATATGGGGTACTATCTTGCTAATGACATTTATCCAAAGTTTGCTACATTTGTAAAGACCATCTCAAGGCCACAAGGAGAAAAAAGAAAATTATTTGCACAATGACATGAATCAACAAGAAAGGATGAAGAACGTAACATTTAGAGTTCTCCAATCTCAATTTGCAATTATAGGTGGTCCAACACATTCCTAGGATGCATATACAATGAAAAATATAATTTATGCATGCATCATATTGCATAATATGATTGTCGGAAACGAATGACACAGATATCAAAATCATATTGATTATAATAATGAAGGTAATGTATGTCGACAAATGAAGTATCTTTGGGTGCTTACCCCAGTTTCAGATCAACATACCTCCAAATGAGAGCAAAGGTTCATGATAAAGCATAACACCACCAACTTCAGATAGATTTGGTTGAACATATTTGAGGACCTTTCAGAAAAAAAATAATGAAGAATAATTTTTTCTGACATTTACATATTTTCCATGATTATTTGTTGTTTTTTTGTTGTTGTTTAGGTCATTGTCCTTAGTTATGTATTATAATGTAAAATGTATTTTCATCATTACTTTTTTTCTTTTCAATGTTATGTAATTCTCATTGTTTTTTAATTGAATATTATGCTGTATTGTGTATTTTCATTATTTTTAACTTATTATAAAAAAGAATAGAGTAAGTTTTCATCAATAATTAATATTTAATATTTGTATACATAATAAATAAAAAATTTAATTTATTATTTTATTTGAACCATAATTAAGTGAATATAAAAAAATATAAAAATGAGTTTCTTGAGGTTTCTAGAAGTTTTTTAGTATTAGATCAAAATTGTGTTTGAGTTTCTTAAAGATGACATGCCATTAGGGGATCACAAAATTTCTTATAACCTATGTCAAGAAATCCCTTAATAAATTCTTATTTTAGATGCCCTAAGTGTTAAGGGGATCGGATAACATACTCATCCAATCTAGATTGGGTGGGACACCAGCCATGTGTGATAGGGCATGTTTCCCTGATGAGATGTGTCCCATCATAATGCCAACTGCCTCTTCGAACACCACATTTCCCCCCACCCAGTCAGGAAATGACATTTCAACTATTCTTTCACTTATTACTTTTCAAAGGCATTTTAATGCATGTTCATGCATTGTGCCACATGCCATGCTCTCATTGATGAGGTTTTCGAAAGGACGCAGAAACCCAAATGTCTAACTTGAAAATCAAAATAGCGTATTGATTCCAAACGACGTGGTAATTGCTAACAATTACAACTTTTAAAACCAAAAAGATAGAAGGCTTTTGGCTTCCCTCATGCCCTTTCAAGCTCTATAAATTGAAACTCCTTCTCCCAACATCCACCATTGTCACTTCTATTTCACCCATGCTTCCTTTTTCCCTTTCTCTTTTTTGAAAACCCACATGCATTTCTCTGTCGACATTGGAGTTCATGGCTTTGCACCAAAGTACACTTCATTGGAGGCACAATTGGAGCTCATTATTCTTTGGAACAAGAAGGTAACCCCCTTCCTTTGACTTTTCCATTTTGCTTAGCTTTCAAGTTTCTTTAGGCATGTTCTAAGGGATTTGGAAAAGGGATCAAGTCTCAAAGGACAAGAAAGGGCACTGCTGGCAGAAAATACCAGGGAGGGTGTTACATATGTCGTTTGATATTCTTGGGTAAAACAAGATGTTCTTGAGAAACATTCGGGACTAATTACCCTTGAATATGTGAATAGGATAAAAATAATTTTGTTTTTACTAGGACCAGGGACAATCAGTCTATAGTTTGTGTTCCAGCGGGGGTGGGTGAGTCGGTATGTGCTGGTGGTACTAGGAATGATGTTTACATGTTCTTCTACAAAACTCTCCTCAACAAAAAAATCAAGTTAAATTTCCTTTTTCCTCCTTTGAAAAACAAGTCATGTTTATGCTCAATGTCGCCCCGACCCAACTTCGCCTAAACGGGTGGGCATTTGTAAGATGTTTTGAACTATTGTGTCAAAACTTAGAAATCCTCCCAACCTTGGAAAAATTCTTTTGCTTTTTTGAGTGGAGGGTTAACAAGAGGAGTTACTGGTGGTCCCTAAGTAATGTAGCGGATCATAATTTGATCACTATTTATAACAATATTATCATAGCTTTAAGGATGATTTTTTTAAGATTCGAGCGGATAGTAGTGAAACGTTGTTGTTTGGTGGTTACTCCATTTTCTAGACAAGAAACCCTCTAACTTATGGTAAATTAAAAAAGGAAGAATTATCTACGAAAGGGAAAAGAGATGTGGAGAAGAATGAGAAGTTAGGTTTTGTGTTTAACTTGAAAGTGATTTTGTTGAATGAAAACCAACCCTTATTTCTTTGTATATACTTTGGTAAATTTTGATCTTTCATTTGTTTTTATAATTGCATGGTGCTCATACTAATCCTAGGTTTAATATGTTAGCAGGTACTATGGACCCTTCAGAAATGGCCAAGAGGTTTGTTGTAAAGAGCAAGAAGAGCTTACATGAAGATGGTGCCAATTAGAGTGTTATTGAGTCTTCGATTACTCATCCAATCGCGTTTGGTGCCACTAACTCCATTGATTAAGGGGTCAGAAAAAGTGGCACATCAACAACATTTCCACAATGAACGTTGAATCTTTTGATCCCACTCTAAAGAAGTCGATCTCCAACATGGCTCCACCCAAGATCCTGATGAGGTGAAATCTCAAGATCATACTTTAGCTACTTGCATGGGTGACAACCGGGGTGCAGTGAATTAGGGGGATCAGCCTGGAGGTCCATCATCTTTCTAGGACGTGAAATTTTTGCACCAGAAATTGATTCAAGAACTTCTTTTGTTGGAAAAGGATGCTGAAAGCCTTAGCAAGTGGTCTGTTCAAACCACCATGAAGGGAATTGCATCTTTAACGAACCATCTTGTAGTGATGAGCGTTTCAGTTGATTAGAAGATGCGTTTGATCCTTGCTGATAATTTTAAGTTTGAACGTGCTTTTAAGGCAAAGAAGCAGAAAAGGAAGGATGTGTTCATAGACAAAAAAAAATGATTGAATCTGAGAACAATAACTTGATTCAGTCCAAAGCTAAGATTGAAGCGGAGAGGAAAAGATTGGTTGATCGGGAGAAAGATTTGCTTGCCAAGATTGAAAGGGATGAGACTATTTTTAAGGTCATGGCAACACTAAAGGAGGAGAAAGAATTGGCTGAACAAGATGCTAAGTCAGTTAGGTTGAAACCAGAAGAAGCCAAAAAAAAAAAATCAAATGATTTATTCTTTGCCCTTGAGGATGCCAGAGATGATGCAGTCGAAAGCTTTACCAAAGTTTTTGATGCTGCAAATGATCAAGTGAGACTTTTCAATTAAGATATTGATCTTTCTGGTCTTGGGTAGTATAAGGTGATTCAAGGCGACCAAGTCATCGAGCATATGGCAGACGTTGAAGAAAAATTAAGGTGTATGTTGGATTTCCCCTGGAGTTACTTTTTGGTCCACTTTTTCTTTATACAAATATGTTCAAGGGAAATCTGGTTTGTCGGAAAGCGCACCAGATCGTCAAGCATTTAAAATTAAAATGGATGAATCCGAGTATCGAACTCTGGGAACTAGTCTAAGATAGGGTTAAATTCAAAAATAAGGCATTGTTGAAAGAAACATTGATAATTGATGATTTGGAACAAAATTAAACTAAGTCTAGGCTAAAAACAGTAAAAATACAAATAAGTAAAATTAACAGCAGTAGGTAGAAGCGTTGGGTCTTTCTAATAGACCAGCTTATGCATATAAAGATATTTCTCTAATCAATCATGCTTTTGTGTTCTATGTTGTAGCTTAAGTTACTAAACCTCGATCCCTAGTTAGACTGAATCAATCCAAGCTTCGTCCTCAGATCCTTTTTGCTGGACTAGGCTCAATTTAAACAACCCTCCTAGGTTTAGACTAACTTAAGCTAAGCTTCATCCTCAGACCCCTCTTGTTGGAATAGATTTAGCTTAAATAGCTTACGAAAGTTTAGACTAATTTAGCCTAAGCTTTGTCCTCAGATCCCTCTTGTTGGACTAGACTTAGACCAAACAACATTATTGTAACTGCATACTTAAAACCAAAACTTAATCCGCAGATCCTTCTTGTAAGACTAAGTTTCAATTCTACTTCATTCAAGTTCTAAGGCAACAATACATTTCCCAATGTTAAAATCACCTAACTATGCACACAAATGGGTGATCAGACCAAGAGCATACGAACTTTAAGCACTGAAAGAAGCATTGAACACAAGAACACAATCAATTAGATATTAAAATAATTACATCAGTTGTTCATTAGAAATCCCCAACAAGGGTTTTTAGCCAACCATTACATAAGAACCCCTAATAATAATAATGAGATTACAAAACCTAGGTATCTCTGCAAAAGATGCTCTTCTTGCTGCCTCCAGAGCTCTATTCCCGAAAATAGGCACTTGTGGTGTGCTCTGGAATGTTGTAAAAATCTGTCTTACCCAAATTCTGCACAAAACAGACTTTAAATAGGCTCTGAATTCATGACATTGCGCTTAGCGCCACTAGGGGTGGGAATAGGTCAGGCCAGGCCAGGCTTTAAAAGGCCTGAGCCTAGCCTACGATGAATTTTTTAGGCCTGAGCCTGGCCTATAGCCTATCAAAGGCTTTTATTTTGGCTCGGCCTGGCCTTTTTAAAAGCCTAGCCTGGCCTGATAGCCTTTTTATATTTGTTTGCTTTGGGGTAGAAAAATAGGAAAGTTAATGAAAAAGGAAACGTTAACCAGAATAGGAAAGCCAATAAAAATAATGAGTAATATAAAGACACCTAGATTGTAATTAAAATCTTACTTGATTATAGGAATGAAAGTTATGGAGCAGTAATGTGTAATCAAGTCTGCTGGTTTAAAAAAAAATTAATTGTATCCAAAAAATAATATAAGTATAAATTGGTATCAAAAAATAATATAAATATATATACATGTATATATATATAGGTCGGCCTATCAGGCTTATAAGGCTTTTTAACAAGCCTAAGTCTGGTCTATTTAATTTAATAGGCTTTTAAAAAAGCCCGAGCCTAACATTTTAATTAAATAGGTCAGTTCAAGCCAGGCTTTATGTAGGCCAGGGCGTAGGCCCCTGTAGGCCGGCCTGGCCTATTCCCACCCCTAAGCACCACCCTCGCGCTTAGCGCGAGTAAGTGGATTTGAGCTTAGCGCCAGTCGTGCGCTGAGCCTAGCTGAAGACAACTGTTGCGCTTAGTGCATTGATCTCACGCTTAGCGCGTAACCTTGATAATGATGCTTTGCCAGATTCTTCTGCCATGCTAAGCGCGCTGAAGCAACGCTTAGCCCACTGATGAGCTAAGCTCAACTGTCACTTTTAGCACTTCATGACTTCTTTTTCACCTATAATTGTACAAATTTCATCATTAAATCCAATGGACATATTCTAGAGACAACTTTAACAATAAAACAAGATTTATTTACAGAAATCACTACAAAATAACCATAAATTGGGGAACTATACAAGTTTTAGAAAATGTTTTCTATACAAAAGTTAGTCGTATAAGACGGCTAACAGTGTACACCCTTCTTCTAATTGCTTTTTGTATTTATTTGTTTTTATCTTAGTAATTTTGATTCAGATGTATGCAATTCGTTGCTTTATAACTTACTTTAATCGTATTTTGTATTTTCAAGTAGTTATTTTCAATATAAAGTATCCTTTATTACCTTAGTTGATCCCAAGAATATTCTAAGTGATGCAATCCTACCCCCCCAAAGGCATTGGATAGAAGACTCCAAGAAGATTGGGCAAGAGAGACAAGAGAAGGCCCTAGGGTTCTCATGAGCCTTAGGGTAGATTTTGGGCTCGTGGGCTAAGTATGAGCCCACTTATCTTTGTACATATTAGATTAGGATTTCATTATTTTTGCACCTTGTATTTAGGGCTCCATAATGTAGGTAGGGTACTATAGTAATGTAGGATTATTCAACCCTTGTATTTTAGGGCACCTAGACTAGTTTTTGTATTAGGGGTAGTTTTGTAATTTCACATGCATTAAGTGAATATTTGATGTGTATGTTGGGAGATAAATTTAATTGAATTGGTAGAAGCCCAATCCAATTAAATTTTAGAGGGGGAGGTGAGCATTTGCTTGCTACATCTATTGCCACATCATATAGTCACACTTTGTGCACGTCCTTCATGCTTTACATGCCTTATGACACCTAAACATACTTAGTGGAGAATCTTGGACTTGATCTTGGATTAGTGGGCTGAACCATAGCTAAAATTCACTAATCATAATTAGTGAAATTTTGGTTCCACAAATTCAAATTCAAATTGAAGTGAAATTTGAATAGAAATTCAAATTTCCCTCCAATTTTGTATGACCCTTAAGCTATAAATAGAGGCCTTGTGTGTGCATTTTTTCAACATTGATCATTTAAGAATTACACTTCAAAGTTCAGACCTCATTTGAGGCATAAAATTTTGTGCCCTTTCTCTCCCTCTCCCTCCACTCATCTTCTCCTACCTTCAAGCTCTTATACATGGCTTCCTATGGTGGTGAACTTATTCTTGACTCATCTTCTCCTTGAAGTGGTGTCTCCAATCACCTTTCCTTCTTCTCCTTTCCACTGCCATTGATCTTCAAGAAGCAAATGACTTTATTGATGATGAAGATCCCAGGACTACAAGCTCCACATGGAGCTACATCACTAAGTGAACTGATCATATTTTTAAATTCCTACCAAATATAATTATGCAAATATTTCTAAGGTATTTGATCAGATACCTCAAAGAAATAATATTTGCTAATTCTTAAAAGTTATTTTGGTAAGAAATCTCAAGGGGTGGGTATACGGGTTCAAGTCTGCGATTCAGTTCGTTAAACCCGTAGACTGGGAAGATTAGGGTTTTTTTTTTTTTACAAACCTGTATAATTATAAGCAATACTTGAGTCTAGTCCGTTAAATCCACGAGCTTAAACAGATTTTATCCGCGGGCTTGCGAGTAGCCTATATAAGACAAAGTAAATTTTAAAAAAGAATTATACAAATTGAGTTGAGACTTGAGAGCATCATATTCAAAGCATACACTTTCAAACCCTAACTTCGCTGCATGCCTCCCCTTCCCCAACCCTCACTCAGTTGTGCGTCTCCTTCCTCAGCCCTCACTTTGCTGCCCATCTCCTTCCCCAATACTTACTCAGCTGCGACATCAATTTCTCTTCCTTGGTTTACGTGATGACCTCTTTACCTTGGTCAGCACTGTGTCGTGCTTCCCTTACCCAGACCAAACACCGTGCGCAAAGGTTACTTTGTCCTCCTCGGCTCATGTGCCCCCCCCCCCCTCTACGTGGTACGCCTCTCTCTTGCACATTGAGACTCCCATATGGGTCGTTTAATATGTTTTTTTTTTCAAAATTATTAATTGAATTCGCAAACTGGTCTGTTTATCTGCGAGATTGGTGAATCAGATACGGACCTAAAAAAAGCCCTTTATTTCGTTGAATGGATTTACCCGGTCCGTCTAAAATGTGGGTTTCACTGGCCAGGTCCTAAACAGACCGGACCAACCTATATACTCACCCTTAGATATCTCAAAGAAATAACATAAGATAATTTTAAAAATAATTTTAAGTTATTTGATTATATGTTTAATCATAACATGAACTTAAGACATATACAAAATAAGTCTAAACTATTTTGATCAAATAACTTTATTTATTTATTTATAAAGTGCATTAATCCAAATAATTTTCACAATCAAACAAAATTGAGAAAATGTGACCTGTAAATTTTAGTGAAGTCTTAAAACTTTTCATAAGTTGCTTTCTAAAGTCAACACTGCGAAATAAATAAAATAGCTTATTAATATTTTCGAGAAGAGTACGCAATGCAATGTTGCTTAGAAGCTTACTTCATGAATAAATAAAGTGAAATAACATAAATAGAATATAACTAAATTTCATAATATATACAATTATGCGTAAGTGTTTTTCCTGAGTAAAGTAATGAGTACAACCTCACAATACAACTATATATGATAATAAGATAGATGACTGAATATACAGATAAACAAAAGCATTGTAGCATAGGCCTATCCAGATCAAATACATATAAAAGAATTGGGTCCTAGACTCAGAGTAGTCATCTCTAACACCCAATCAGGTGTGGAAACTACACAAAAGCATAAGTTAGGAAACATCCACGCATAACAGAGATACTCAAGAAGTGATCCACGCCTCTTATCACGTCAGGCATTTGCCTCCTCCACGTGCACTCATCCTCGAGATGGAGCATCACATCCTTGCCGCCATGTGATTCTAAAATAAAAATGTAAGATGTGAGTCTTTCCGCTTCATTAGCTAAAAGACAGAAAGACCTAAACACAAGTTAATGCACACAAGACTAACAACCACTTTGTTTTGGTTATCTACGGGATCTCACACGAATCCTAAGGTGTCACTTGGAACTATCTCAAAATACACATCACACTGGCTAGCTGCCATTGGAACTCTAAGAACTCAGTGATCTTTCACATTTTAGTATTGGATGACGATTGGGAGGACACCTTTTACCACGATACAATTGCAGGCTTTCACCAACTGACAATGATTGTATTTTTGTTAGGGTTGCCAAGTCATGTGTGTGAAATTATATCATAACTCAGCGCTACACCCCCAAGGTCAAATTTCTTTACAATTCATCTCCCTAAGTACCCATTATGGTCATCCATTACTCTATGGACTGACTCCTTAACATACTCCTTGTCGCTATGGGGCCCTATACACGATACCAGATGACGATGAACTGGCGAACGATTATGAAATATTGCTTTAAAATTGTTTAGACAATATATTTTGTGGAATACACATCATTAAATTTAGTTTCTATTTCTTAGTTGATAAAATATCTCAATATATTTTTTTTTCAAGAAAAGAAGGAACACATATACACAAACACACACAAAAGGGTATATATATATATTGCACTTGATTAAAGCATGCACATATAATTAAAATGCTCCTGAATAAGGGTATTGTAAAAATGTGTTCTCTATTTAAAAACCATTTCGAAAGTTGTTGTCATTTTTCTTCCACTCGCACACAATGCTATAATAAAGTATAACTTATAAGGAATTAACTTGCACAAAATTAATTGATGATAAACTGAAAGAAATACATAATCATACATACTGAGTCTCAGTGGCCCTTAAGATATAAACGTAGATGTATTGAAATCATTAAAACTATTAGCAAGAAAGATAAAATATTCACTGCCCCTCAAAATATTACATAGCATCACCAAAATGATTAATACAAAAAAATATCACAACAATGAGTATAGAAATCTTCTCACCCCACATATACATCAAAAAGGGAAAACAATCCTACACTTAGAGCAATCACTACCCAAGACCCACAAGCTACCTAGGGTGAAGTCATATCCTCAGAAGGGTTTCTCTCGTCTCTCGAGGAATCCCATTCACCGTCGGATGAAACCACCTCTCCCTTGGATATCTTTTTCTCCCAGACACCTAAGGTAGAAAGCCATCTCGGATGTCATGAGATCCTCATCATCAATGAAATCTCCCACCTCCTCGTAGACTTTGATGGTTGTATCCTAACAAAATATATATCTAGTGGTCCTCTCATTAGCATCATGCCCAAAGAAGTGTCGCTTGAACCGCAATGGGTTGTCTGACCACTCGAATCCTAAGTCGGCATGGTAGATAATAACATGGTTAATGTCGCACTGAGGAGTACGCTCAAAAGGAATGTGATAGTAGCATGTGCCTCTATGGTGATCGATGGTATCTGGGGCTCATCTAACAACAAAAAGTGGCATCGGATGTAACCAAAGTGGGTGTGGAGACGCACCTCTTCCTCCATTGTATAACTATAGCGGTATCTACTGATCCACATGAACATCCTCCGCAGATGCTCCAAGATTTGCTCTTGAAAAGTTTTTGGTTGCAAAGGTGGGTCCTCTGCTCCTCAAACGCCACAAACAACAAAAAATAGCAAATAAAACCGAAACATCCAATCTATGTAACCGTTGCACGTGGTTATTTAAACAAACAACACTCCCCCGTCCTAAGCACATCACTATCACACTTATTTCACAATATGGCCCAATCACTGCCACTAAGCCTCCCAAGTCATGGTGGTCTTACATTTTCATATGGATGATAGTCAGGGGTGATCGCCACATACAAATACAATGTACATTAATCTCTAGCTCCCAATTCAAAAAGCATAGTCTTGGAGCTCGTTAGGAGTAGCAAAGCAAAGTCTGTGAGCTTTTTGCGCCAAATGAGTGCACCAAGTGTCGGGTTGTCACCACTCGCTAATTCTCTTAGGTCCTATGAACCTCTCCATCCACTATACCCCAATGTATCTTTGTTTATTATCCACTTGCTCAACTCAATCTCACCATTCGCATATGACATATAACCTTTCAATTCCTTATTTTTCATTTTGTCCTCCCGCTCACGTCGTCATATCGTGTGTGTAGCCCTCATGCCACGTACAACAATCATATTAAAACATTCAAATGACAAGAAAAGAAGATGAGGTTCAAGCAGACGTGCTAATCTAAGAAAATCACTCTGAATCTCCCAGGTACTAAAATAACACGTAACGCATCAACTCATAGAGCATAATGACTAAAAACACAATAAACTAATATTTAAAGCAAACAATTTGATGAGGGTTGGAAACCCTCGGACCCAATCCTTGAACGCATACAGAAAAGATAAAAAAATATATAAATATAAAAATATAATTTCACATGCCACATCTATATTTTGCTAGAGTGCACACTCTCAGAGTCTTACTCATATTCAGTTATTATCCTAGGGTTCCAGACCAGATACAATTTACAAACAATCGATAAATAATGCCAGAAATCACATGCTCAGGTTTATTCATTCAAAACAATATAAATTTAGTAAATAAAGTCTAGGATGTCCAATTACATCATTCAGAAGTACAAAACACAAAGCATCCATATTTCACAATTTTATCATACGTAGTCTATTGTCCCGTAATTTCGCCAGAGATCAATTTTAATGTTCCTTACTACTTTTCTAAGGTTTTTCTATGTTTTAAATTCTTTTTTAAGCTTAAAATTATTAAATTAGGTCATCTACTACTCGAAAATCAACACCCTATTCAATTTGCCAAGTTTGAGCTCAAACTCTATTCTAACATTCCAGGTGCTCCTAAAATTGATTTTTCTCAAATCTTACATGCTACCTTATATTTTTAAACCTAGTAAACTCATTTTAAGGTGAAAAATTTAATCAAAATATTCCATACAGAAGTACAAACCACTTCAAATTCGAACCAAAAATTCATTTTTTCCAAAAGGTCCCCTAAACTTTTTTTGCTTGTAACTTTCTTTAGAAAATTCTATTTTTGGTGAATCTTAAGTCAAACCGTAGGTGTTAACACCCAATGAACTTATTTTTGGCATCAAAATTTCAAGAAAAATAAGCCAGCATATAGATCCAGTACAGGTCATAAAGTATGAAAATTTTAAAACAACAACACGTTCAAGGAAGTTTAACAACAAGCATAGGGTTCAAGAGTTGGAGAGGCTCCCCTTACCTCCTGTAGTCTACAGGAAATTTAGAAGGAAGAATGAGGGAGTTTAGGTTCTTGTTTCCAACCCTCAACAGTGTAAAAATAAGATTTGAAACTACAAGTGAGAATAGAGCAAGAAAATGAAGTGAAAATCGAGTTTGGAGTTAAAAACGGAGGCCATTTACCTAAACTTGATGAAAGAAAGGCAAAAGGGACTTCTCTCCCTTAAGGTTGAGCTCATGCAAGATGAGTGAATGAAGGGTTCCAAATTGATTTTTGTTCAAAGAACTAGAAGATAAGGGTGAAAGCTTCAAGTTGACAAGCTCATTTGACACATGAATGACCACTTGGCTAGCCATGTTCAATGCGTAACTCTATGCCTCAATTGGGTAGTTTTGCTTTCTACAAAACCACCAAAAAAGAAAGGAACATGATTTGCCAAAAATTGATTTTTTTTTTTACCAAAATTAATAAATTTTATCTTAATTGCCTTGATTATTATGCTCATCTATTTAGGAATGTGTACCTAGAGTGAACCTCACACAAAGGACACTCTCACATAGAGTGAAATTACACTTCCGCTCAATGCGCAGTACAATGTCGCCACAGATGGAATTTTCTTTCAGACAGTTTCCAAATTTCTGCCAACTAACTAAATAAATTATTTACCCTAAAAATAAATATGACTAATATAAAACTTATACATTTAATATTATATAGAGAATAAATTAAATCACACATGCATATGATTAGATTACACATTGCATAATCTTGTCCTTAACAATGAAATTTTACACATGTAATAAAATAAATTAAGAAGAAAATTCCAGGGTGTTACAAACCCTTGACTTCATCAACACAAGTGAATGAGGACCTCATCCCCTCACACCCTATGGTGAGAAAACCGCCCATCGACCATCTTCATGCAAGTGTTAACAATTTGTAGCACAATGCCTCCACATGACTCTCTTTGTCTTGCATCTCAACATTCCACCATGTATTCATGTATACTTGCACGACTCTCAAGCACATCACTCTCTCGAAGAAAACATCCTAGCCATTAGGTACTTGTGCCCGAGTCCCTATGCAACTCAAAACATTGCACATCATTCGAGACACACAATGTCCACTAGAACAAGGTCTAGTTAGCATTGGGCCTGATGCCTGGGTCCTTGCATCCACTACACAAAGGTGCATATCTTTCAAGACACATTGTGCCTATTAGAACATGGTCCTAGTCAACACCGGGACTCGTGCTCGAGTCCTTGTAACTACCACGCACAAGGCTTAACACATGGGTTCATTACAATCCCTGGTTGTACAACAAATGGGTCACACACAATTCATCACATGCAGCAGTTGCCTGAGGTCACACCTCCCGATCTCAAAGTAAACAACTCATTTCACAATCACATTTGCCTAGGATTCATACTCCCCGATCTTTCAATCATAAAAAAATAGTTCATAAGTCATACAAGATCAATTTAGGGTAACACACAACACTTAGATAAGTTACATATATGATAACAACACTTAAACAAAAATTACCAACTTAGAATATTCAAAGTAACCATGCATTAAAAACCCTAGCTTTTGAAAATTGAGCATATTCAAGCCTTTGTAAATATTAGCAAATAATTTTATAAACTGAAATTTTTTACATAAACTTGAAGAAAATTTTCTTATCTTTCTAACAAAGTAAATTAAATCACTTGAAAAATTTACAAATATTCATAAAAATCCCACAAGGTAGCAAGGCAGAATATAGTCCAGTTTTGACATAGTTTGAAGTTTTGTCAATTTCTATCTCTTTCCAAAACCATATTCACTTGCACTTTTTATTGTTTAAAGCTAACAAAATCCTTTTCCTATAAAAGGTAAAAATCATGCAAAAATTTGTTCCGAGTCAATCCTAGTAAAATTATCTTTCCAACCTATTTTCCAAACATCAAAAATGTCCTTTCTACAACCATTCGGTTTGATTTGACCTTTTTAAATTCAAAAATGAAAACTAAAATTTCCGTTATTATAAATGTTTGAAAAAAAAAATCTCTCTAGGTTTATAAAATGTAAACAACATTTCAAGGTGATAACCACATAGACCATAAATTACAGAAAACCAACCACTGCTAGATTCAACTTGCAGCACTGGACAATCACATTGCATGTCACAGATGGGCCCAAAATTACCTCATCTCTCAAGGGCTCCAACATGAAAGTTGTCGCAAATTTTGTCTAGGGTAAAACAAGACAAACTTCATGAAAAAAATGGGTATATTTTATTCTAGGCTTGAAATACCGAGACTAGTCTAGAGGACAATGTTTTCCAACCAGCCTCTCCTTTCTCATAGCCTGAATTCGAAAATCCCAACTTGCTTTATAAATTATAAGAAAAATTGGATAGAGTAGAGTCTCCTTTGTACTAGGAGCTTTTCCAAGACACAAAAGTAATAAAAAAGAAGGGAGGAAGACATGCATATTAGTGAACGTCCTTAGCTTTGCAAAACAATTGAGAAAAACCCTTAAAGAAAACATTTTCTTTTGTGCATGCAATGCAATGGAGGATCATTACACCACGGTTGCCTCTTCCCAAAGGCAACCATGGGGGCTCAGTTCATACAAAAGAATCCCCTTACCACAAAATTCAATGCACACGTACGAAAAAAGGAGAGGAGAGGAAAGCACACTTCCACGCTTGGCAAAATACAACACAAGGATCAAGTGCATAATTTTTTAGTTGCCTCTTCCTTCCTCCTTTGATGTTCACGGTTTTTGTGTGTTGGAGGGGAGAAGAATGGTGTTTTCTCTTTCTTTTGGGTAAGCTGAAGGGTCTTGGTGAGAGAAGAGAGTTTAACTTGTGCACTAAATGGAATTTGAAATGAGTGATGTGTGTAAAGGAGGGGTTTCCACGAATTTTGATTAGTTAAGAGGGTGGTGTGTGAAGGTTGAGTGTTGAAGTGGCTAAAGGGGGATTGGGGAAGGGTTTTTGCTCAGCCCCTTCTCCCGTTGGTGGATGGGGTTTTGACCATGATGGCCTTTTGGATTTACACTATGTAATTACACAGTGTAACCTTACATTGCGAAATTATTGTTTTCTCGTGCCAAAAATTATTTTCTACTAACTGTAGGAATGAAATCTAACCATTTTTTTTTATAAAAAAAACATAATACTTGAGATATTTTGTGTAATTAAATAAGGGTTTTTGTAACATAGACCCACTTAAAAAATAGAAGGAGTATGTTAGCATCCAACACCTTTCCATTTTAGACAAAAAAAAAACATTTTCTTTTATTAAATTCAACATAGACTACAAGACAATTAAGTAATTTTCTTTTTCTTATTTTTAAAAAATCCCCAAATTCCCAATTTTCCTTTTGTCTTTCCTTGTTACACATTCTTTCTTATTGCGTGTGACATATGATGGTGGTTACTTATCCAGAGATTACCAAATTACGTCCTTCTTGTGCAAAAGTGCAAACCTTAATACCTCCATAAATGATGTCTCCGAGTGAAAACGGGAGGAGAAGCTTCATCTTCCTCCTTAATCCTTCTTGCCCAACCTTCTTTCGTGCACCCCCAATTCAACCCCAATATTGACCTCTTACACAAACGGGGGTAGACTAATGCATCCCACCTTTTCCTCATATGGCCTCCACCAATTGTTTCTTCTCCATCTCCAGTTTTATTCATGTTTGTTGTTATTAGGGAAATTTTGCATTTGATTATTTAATTTTGTTATTTCCAAAAAAAAATCCTTTGTTAATCCATTTTATCAAATTCCATGATGTTAAATGAAAAAAATTAAATTGAGATGAGTTTTATTATGGTGGTATTGAGAAGGAAAAGAATCAGCTTGGAATAACTTTGGTGGCACAATGACAGTGGGAGCGAGCAAGCGAATCTTCACATTATAGAGAACAGACATGGGAAAGAGAATAGAAAAATTGGGAATTTGGGATTTTTTTTAAAAAAAATCACTTAATTATCCTTTAATAAAAAAATGATGATTTTTTTTGTCTAAATGAAAAGGTGTTGGGTGCTAACACTCTTTTTATTTTTTAAGTAGGTTTATGTTAGCTAATCCTATTAAATAAATTATAATGACCAAATATATATATATATATATATATATATATATATATATATATATATATATATATATATATATATATATTCTCTCTTAAAAAGAATTCAATCACAACAAAATAGTTTACTGGCAAACATTTACCGACAATTAATCACAGAGAAATCAAATATTTAAAGACATCCTACTCACAATAAAATCAATTAACATTGTGATTTTTAATTAAATCACAGTCCACAATCAATTCACTAAGACAAATACTCAGAAAATAATAAGCATACAAGCTTACTGAGACGAAATTTTCAGGGTGTTATAGTTGCAAATTTAACGGAGAAGATAGATACTAACACGTGATTCCAATTAAGGTGAATTGAGCACTAATTGTGTTAAACTGCAATATTGAAGTTGATTGTATACACTTATTGGTTTTATGTCATTGATCAAGTAGTCGTGAGGTAAAGGTTGATTGTATACACTTAATAGTGCTAAGTTGTTGTGTTGTTGAGGTTGATGATATACGCTTATTGATGTTATGTTGTCGATCAGGTACTCGTAAGGCAGTGGTTGATCGTATACATTTGATAATGTTACGTTGCCATGTAGTCGAGGCCGATCATATACACTTATTGATGTTACATCATCGATCAGGTACTTGTGAGGCAATAGACGATCATATACACTTGATAATGTTATGTCGTCACATAGTCGACAATGATCGTATACACTTATTGGTGTTACATTGCTGATTAGGTACTCGTGAGGCAATGGATGATTGTATACACTTGATAGTGTTACGTTGTGATGTAGTCTAGGTCAATCATATACACTTGTTGGCGTTACGCCACCTAGCAGGTATTCGTGTGGTGAGATTGCTTGCATGATAGCATATCAAAAAGAAAAAAGTATGATAGCAAATAGTTTAACATAAATTTGAACCTCCTTCATTATTGTTTAAATAGAGAACACAATCAAACAACTTTATTTACGATTCAACCCCAACTGCCTATTAGTTGGATGTAGATAATCCAAAAGTTTTGTGATGTTCCCATTCTTCAGGATCGCCTTCCAAGTTGTATTTAAGAGGATCACATCTATTACTTCTGTTACTACCCTCGACCTTTTAGGGTTATCTTGGCCTCTCAATAAACCATCATTTCTCGCATCATTCCTTTTACTCCAATTTTGCTTTGGTTGGAGATAATATTTGGTGATCGGTTTGGATGCCGAACTGGAATTCATGTCCTTCTTCTCTCATGATCTCTTCTTTGCCATGGTTTCCTTCACTTCTATCTGGCATGTCACGTGGTATCAGCAGACTTCTACCATGGTTGTAGGATTTCTCTGAACCAACGATTTCCTAAACTGTCTAGCTCATAGTCCTTTACAAAAGGCTACCACCACTATTCGCTCGTCCGGCTCGAAAACCCGAACCGAAACCTCATTAAACCTTGCAAGGAAATCTTTTAATGATTCTCCTTACTTCTATGCGGGAGAATTCTTTAAAACCCATGATCGATTGATCCCTCAAACTGCTAAACCAATATAGTGTTATACCGATCAGGGTTCTTATAAACATCTTGCATCATACGACATCTGCTCCTCCGCTGATCAACATTTGAGCTCGGAAACTTTTCACATGGTGTACCATCCTATTAGGTGATCATAGGAATCAACTATTTTTTTAGGGATTTTCTTCACCATGATCACATCTGTGAAGAGTTAGAAATCCCTCGATGGTTCAATCGTTACTTCTTCCTCCAATCTTCTAAGCGTCGCTTGGGTGTCATCTGCTTTCCTCTTGATCTCCTTATTCGAGTTTGCAACGCCTGGTTTGCTGACAAGGCCTCGAGGGCAATACTCCTCCAGTCCTCATGTTGTTCCTTCATTTCTTGTAACTCTTGCATTACATCCTCCATTGTCACATTGTGAATTTTCGTAATGTATGTTAAGTGTTTGATAAATACCATAAGAGGAAATTAAATTTAAACTATGATATTTACTAAGTTAATTAATAAAATGGAGTGAATTGTTTATGTGTTGTTGGATGGTTAAAGGTTTTTCATGCTAATTAGAGGTTGTATATAAACATTGGTGCTCTTCATTATAAGAAAGGGGCATAGATAGATGGTGTTGGAGTGCAAATAGTAAAATTCTAAATTTCTCCAAGATAAAAATGTGGGAAGCTTCTTCCGTTCCCTCATTTTTTTTCTTCATTCTTCCTTCATGCTCTCTAAGTCATTCTTCTTGGTTGGAGTTGGATTCCTACAACATTAAAGGTCTTTTTTCCTTGCCTAGAGCTTCTTTAGGTGCCTATTGTAAGGGATCATGGTTAGTGGGTCAAAAATTTGTTTTGGGTATGAGTTAGTGCTCTATGGTGTGAGTTTCTAGTTAGGTGATGGAAAGATTCTACCTTTAGCATAAATTTTTTCTCCTTCCTCTCCCTCTTCAAAAACTTAAGGTAAGGGAAGCTCTAAATTTGATTTGATTAATATTTTGGTTGTGTGATTAATGCTTGAAATAATGATGTTTTTGGTGTTTATTGATATCTATGAGCTTGGGTGAGTCTTTGTACAAGGTTAGCATCAGTGTGTATACCATTATGGGCCACGAAGTTTTCATTTCGCAACTTAACTTTTTCTTCGACCCAACTAGAGTTTTGTTTTGAGTAGGCTAGAGCATGAAAAAAATAGCTTTTTCTAAGGGGGTTTCAGCCCAGCAGGAGTTATGTTTTGGCTGGGCCAGAGTATGAAAAAATGAAGAATTCAACTTCATGAGTATTTCGGCCCAACGAGAAATTGTTCAGCTAGGCCAAAAATGTAGCAGAGGGGTTTTGTCCCAGTGAGAGCTTGTTTCCGCTGAGCTAGAAAAGTGATAGAATTGTGCTTTCACTTTAGGGGAGTTTTGGTCTAGTGAGAATTTGTTTGGCTAGGCCAGGAAGTGATAAAATGGAATATAAAGTTTGCATGCATTTTCTTGGCAGAACTCACGTTTGGACAATAGTTTTGTGTTGCAAAAGTACAACCGCTCAATTGAGTGCAAGAGTTGTAATTGTATGATTTAATGAAGATTTTAAGACTCTACACTTGATCGTGACCGTGGTAAGCAGCACAATGACAATAAGATGATAACAACCTTCCAAAAACAATGTCAACAATCTGACAACAATTGTGGTAAATTCACCACAACCATGGCCAATTCATGAGGGTCATGGTCAACCATGAGGACTGTAATCAATCCACAACGCCTTAGAGCTTTAGCATCAATTTCGATCACAACTGTGGTAGATTTTACCACGGCCGTAGTGTGCCTTTTCAAACTGATATCTTTAGAAGGCTATATATAGGTCTCTAGACTTTGTAAAAAAAAAATCTTTTGTTCACTTTTATCTTTTTACGAATTTGAGAGAACCTTCAAGTATTTTCCAACAATCAACAATCTCCACCATAGAAAGCTATATATAGGTCATGGTCAAGCATGAGGACCGTAATCAATCCACAACGCCTCATAGCTTTAGCATCACGTTCGACCACAACTGTGGTAGATTTTACCACGACCATAGTATGCCCTTTTAGATTGATATCTTTAGAAAGCTATATATAGGTCTCTAGACTTTGTAAAAACAATCTTTTGTTCACTTTTATCTTTTTACGAATCTAATAGAACCTTCAGGTTTTTTCCAACAATTAACAATCTTTACTTTGGTTCAATAACATTTCTGAATTACAAGTAACCCAATTCGTTTCCACCAATTTACATTAAGTAGATCTAGACAGTGCATGAACTTGCTTCCTGTAACAAGCTTCGTGAACTTATCAGTTGGATTCTCCCTTATATCAACTTTTTAGACTTCGACCCTCTTCTCAAAACGAATAGACAAATGGATGTTGTTAGAGGAGTACTGATAAATCACTTTTTGAGTGATATTTTGTGAGTTTTTGTGCCATTTTGCATGAATTTTCTTGGAAAAACTCACATTTGGACACTAGTTTTGTGTTGCAAAATTGCAGCCGCTCAATTGAGTGCAAGAGTTGGAAATTTTATGATTTTATGAAGATTTGAAGACTTCAAACTTGATTGCGGTCGTGGTAAGCAGCACAACGACAATAAGATGATAACAAACCTCCAAAAATAACATCAATGATCTAACAACGACCGTGGTAAATTGACCATAACCATGGTCAATTCATAAGGGTCATGGTCAATCATGAGGACCGTAGTCAATCCACAAAGCCCTAAAGCATCAGTGTCACTTTCGACCATGATTGAGGTAGATTTTACCATGTCTGTAGTGTGCCTTTTCAAACTGATATCTTTAGAAAGCTATATATAGGTCTTTAGACTTTGTAAAAACAATATTTTTTTCACTTTTATCTTTTTACGAATTTGAGAGAACCTTAAGGTCTTTTGAGAGCTCTAAAGCATGAACAATACCATAAGGACAAATTATGACCATTTTTTTTTTTGCCTTATTGGTATGTCTATGTCTATTTTGTATAGGATAACTAGTTTTGGTTTGACCATGAGTGACTAGTCCCCCTAGTCCAGGGGTTATGATGTAATTATCCAATTATACCTTTCTCTTTGTTCTTAATGGAATTTTTCATTTTTTATGTTAATTAGTTCTCTTCCTTATCTTCATTGTTTATTTGGAACCAACCATGTTCTTCATCTCAAATTCACTATTGAGTAGTGCCTTTAGCTTTTGAATTGCTAACAAATTTTGAGATGTTATGAGCATGTCGTCCACATAGAGTAGAAGATAGATAAGGGAACTATCCACCACCTTGCTATGATAAACACATGAGTCATAGGGACTTCTGATGTACCCATGAGAGACAATGAACTCATCAAATCTCTTGTACCACTGACTTGGAGATTGCTTCAACCCATAAAGAGGCCTCTTCAATTTATAGACATAATTTTACTTTGTTTCCTCCTCAAAACCTTCAGGTTGTTGCATCAGAATTTCTTCCTCCAATCTTCCATGGAAAAATGAAGTTTTGACATCGAGGTTCTCTAACTCCATGTTTAGAATTGCCATTAGGGCCAACAAAACACGTATAGAGGTGTGTCTAACTACTGGAGAGAATATCTCCTTGTATCCCATTCCCTCATTCTGGCTATAGCCTTTAGCAACTAGATGTGCTTTATAACGGATGACTTCTTCAGTGGATTGTCCATGTTTTTTCTTGAAGATTCACTTGCACCCCACTACTCATCTACCTTTAAATAGCTCGACCAAATCCCAAGTCTAGTTCTTCTGAAGGGATTCCATCTCTTCATTCATAGCCATTGTCCACTACTCAGCTTTGGAATAGGAAATTCTTCATAATAAGTGCTTAGTTTGAATGAATTGATTTCTTCTACTACCTATAGCGCATAAGACACTATATCAAACTCATATCTTTCAAGAGCTTTGATTTGCCTTTGTGACTTTCTAGGTGTTATGGGTTTAGGCTATTTCAGATGGTTTTAACCCGTCCAGTCAGTCCCCTCAACTGGTTTTGAATTCTGATGTTAAGGGTGCATTTGAAGATCCAAATCAGTCTCATCAAGTGCTTCAAACTGCTTTTGATCACTAACATTTCTGATTGTAGAGTTCTCAACCTCCACCTGCTTAGTGAAATCCTTAGCCTTGCCCAAATCTTCATCAAATTTAGAATGCAACATAGAGAGATCATCAAAATGACATCTCTACTCAGAATGACATTTTTTTTCCAGATGGAAACCAAACTTGAAATCCTTTGACTCCATCTTCATAGCCCAAAAATAATCCCTTCTTGGCTCCAACTTACCTTCACTTACATGATGTATGTTGAACATCAAACACCTTTTACATTAAGTATTCCACTGATTTGTTAGACCATAGTTGAATAGAGGTCTTGAAGTCTATGGCAATGGACGATGAGTGATTCATGAGATAGCATGTTGTGTTAACTGCCTTAGCCCAGAAACTCATATTCAATCTTGAATTGGATAACATGTATTTTTCCCTTTCCAACAAGGTCTTGTTCATTCTTTTAGCTACTTTGTTTTGTTGTGAAGTATAGCATACAATACGTTGTCCTACTATCCTTCATCTCTACAGAATTCATTGAATTTAGTAGAATAAAATTTCAATTCATTGTCAGTCCTAAGACACTTAACTGCCTTTCATGTCTGATTCTTCATAAGAATCGTCTAACGCTTGAAAATTTTGAAAGCTTCATATTTCATCTTCATCATGAATACCCATGTCATCCTAGAGTAATCATCGATGATGGAAAGGAAACATTTTTCCCCTCCCAATGATGGAACTCTCGAAGGCCCCCAATAATCAGAGTGAACGTAGTCCAATATGGCCTTTGTTGTGTGCATAACCTTTGGAAGCATCGCCCGATGTTGTTTCCCATAGACAAAGTGCTCACAAAATCAAAGAGATTACACCTTGTGATTTCCAACTTAGCCTCGCTTTCTCAGAATATCGAAACTTGTTTTACTTATATGGCTCAGATGTAGATGTCACAAAGAATTATCAAACAAACCATTGGATGAATGGATTCAAGATTATCAAATAGTAGAGGCAAAGCTTGTCACAGTAGACCCTTGAAGGATGTACAAATTTCCTTGTTTGGTTCCGTACATTACCACATACTTTCATTCCCTCTAATATGCATAAGTCCACCTTCAACCCAGCAAGAAAACCTTTTGAATCCATGCCACTCACATATACAAGATTTTTCTTAAGCTCTGGAATGTGACAAACTTCTGTTAAGGTTCTAACAACATCATGCATTATGATTTGTATAGAACCTACACCGTCAAACTTACAAGGAATACCATTACCCATGAGGATGTTACCACAAGATTTCTTCTCATATGTCATAAACCAATGTCTGTGTGGACAAATATGATAAGAACAACCTGATTCCAATGCCCATTATTCAGGATGTTGTTGTAATTGTTCACCAACAACCATAACCAAATTGCTTTCCGATGAGGAGTCATTTTGAAGAAGAGCTACAACATAATCTTTCTTTGTTCTTTTTGGACAGTCTCGCTTCCAATGACTTGGTTCTTTGCAATAATTGTAGATGTCCTTAGGATCTACTTTTCTCTTTTTCCACCTTTGCCCTTCTTCTTCTCCCTTTAGCAGAATAAAACACCGATAATTCAGGGATAGAGGCTTCATCACCATTCCCAAAAACCTTTAATTGAAGCTCTCTTGAATAGAGACTAATCTTGACTTCTTCAAGTGTAATGGAGTCCATGCCTACACTAAGAGAACGCACAAAATTCTCATAGAGGGAGGGAGAAAGACTAACATAATCATTGTTAGATCTTCATCTTCCATCTTAACATCAATGTCTTGTAGTTTCATAGGAATAGAGTTTAGCTCATCAAGATGTTCCTTTGGTGGCGTACCTTCCCTCATTCAGAGGCCAAACAAATATCGTTTCACAAGTAACTTGTTGCAGATTAATTTTGTCATGAATAGTTTTTCCAACTTGAGCCAAAGCCCAACAATAGTCAGTTCTTGAGAAACTTCATAAAGAACCTTATCAAATAGAGATAAAAGAATTAGCGCATGCACCTTTTCCTCTTGTATCTTAGACCATTGACTAGAGAGAGGTGCCCAAATTCCATGTTCTTTCAATAAGGCTCGCATATTGATGCGCCAAAGGTTGAAGCCATTCTTTTCTATGAATTTCTCAATCTTGATTATGTTAATCATCTTCTTGATACAATCTTGAAGACATAACACAAACAAATAACAAATAAAATGGTTGATCACTGATGACTTCATCTGAAATAGATGTAGAATTGATCTTGAATTGAAGCTCTAGATACCAATTTGTTGGGAAGATTTGAGAAATTCTATTTAGATAGGGAAGCACGAATAATAGAAGAAGAAGAGAGATATCATGCAAAATTATTATGTTTATTGTGAATAACAGAATTTACAATGAATGGGTTCAAAGCACTCTCAAGCTCTTTGAACCCGTAATACAAAGCCTTTTATAAAGGAGACAACAAAAAACTATCTAACCTGAAATGGTACAATAGAAAAATAGAACACAATTAAGTTACAACACAATCAATGTTAATGAACCACCAGACTCAATGCTCCTTTCTATATGACTGAACACTTCACTAGATTACAGAAGATTGGACGATCAATATAGAAGACAATAGTACTAGACTAAATGAAACTATTGTCCACCTTATCTCTATCATCCATTGTCCAACAATCAACATCTTCCCAAGTACCACCCCTATCTTTTGACTTCGAATGACATGTCGGAGTGGTTGGAACTACTTCCCAAGATATTTAGTTGACTCTTTTGGTGTATAGGGAATGGATTGTTGTTGTTGTTGGTATGCGGTGAGTGCACAAAAATGTACTATTGTTGTCCCTAATACACGGTGGGTGCACAAAAATGTATTGTTGTTCTTGGTATATATTAGGTGCACAGACATATGAGTAGGCACGTAAGTTGAGGGTGTTAGGTGGGCTCTCAACCTAATGCTAGAGGTTTACATGGTGGCTAATGGCAATTGTCCTATAAAATAGACGAGTGGGTGAATTCCTTTAGATGCATGGTCTTGTAAACCTACAAAGGTAAGTCAATACCCACACTTACTCCTTAGGGTCAGCCCAAGAGAATTCTTAAGTGGTTTAAGAGTAAGACTATGTTAAGGAATGAGGCTCATGGGGGACTGTTCGCTCTTCGGCAAACCTAATCGGAAAGTGTACCAAGTCACGCAAGTAATATAAAACGGTAAGAATCGAGTATCAAATCACAGGGAACTTGTTTCATTCATAAAATATGTGTTCGATGAGCAAACATTTATTTAAAGCAGTAAATATTAAATGGGGTTTTTATATGAAAATCTAATTAACTACAAACTAAAATATCTAGAAGTTGAGAAGTAAAAACAGTCAAGTAAAAAGCGTTGGGTCATTCTACTGAACTTGCTTTGATGTTGCTAAAGGTTTTTCTCTATTTAATGTTGTTTTAGTGTTCTTATGCTGAAAAATTACCTAAGCCATGATCCCTCGAGTGAATGGGTCTAACTCTATTCAAACTTCGTCCTTGATCCCTCAACAAACTTAGTTTAAATGAGTTGTATTAAGATTACAACATAATAAAGACTAAATCATTGCACTTCATTCCTAGACATATAGTTTTCTAGCTTGCTCTATCAAGTTCTAAGGCTTTAAAGCACTTTCCAATGCTAAAAATCCTAACTATACATACAAATGGGTGATCAAGCCACAAGCATGTAAAAAAAACCATAGATAGAAGCAATGAACACATAAGAACATCATTAAATAGATAATAAAAGAGTATTACATCAAAGGTTCAGCAGAACTCCCCAACAAGAGATTTAGCCTTCCATTACAAGCAATGAACTTTTCAGCACAAAGTACAGATTTTTAGGGAAGAAAATGGTTGAGGATGTCTCCTTCAACCTCTAGAACCCTAATCTCACCCCTCTAACCTAAACTCTCTTGGAGGCTGGTGGTTTGTCGCTCTAACTTCTTCTCTTGCTCTATTTTTCAACTCCTGTCTTATTTTACGCCAACTTCAGTGTTTTAAAGGCTCCTTGATGTTTTAGATTCTGAAGGCTTAGCGAGTTAGTGAAATCTGGCTTAGCGAACTGGGCGCGTTGAGCGCGAGAAGGGACAAATGATTCGCTGGGCGAGCTGGCGACGCGCTGAGCATGCATCTCTCTGGCTGATCCTCTTCTAGGGTTTCCCAACACGCTAAGCATGCTCTGTGCCTCGCTTAACGGATGTCACTCGCTAAGCACATATGGCTCGCTTAGCAAGACACCAGCTGCTTGAACCTCCTTCTTCTTTTAGACTGAAACTGAAGTTGATTAACATTAATTCACAAAATTGGGAGTATCTACTGAGTAAAATCAAACTAAACATGAAAATATGTACAATTCCTACAAAGAACCATAAATTGGGGGAAAGATACTAATTTCATGCGATTGTTAAATACAAAAGTTAGTCGTAAATAACGACTAACAGGGACCGCTTATATTATGTTGAAACTCTATGAAGTAGAGTCGGTGTTAACGTCTGAGTTTGGGGTGGCCTAGTTGGTTGTTGATGTATATCAGTAGTGATAACCTTGGTCTGGTTGACTAAAGTGTGTGTCAGTTGTGATGATTGCGTACGATGAGAATCTGTGACAATTGATGTCAATTGTGGTTTATGTAATGTATGATGTTATGACTCCTGATGATGAATGGTGATGGAACTATGTTGTTATTGATGGTTAAGGTTATGTTATATATAATTAATTGAGATGGATAATCTGATGTTGATGTATATTGACGTTTATTAATGAACAATAGATTGTGTTTGTTATTTGGGTTGGGTTTTTATTATAAATATCTTAGTGGTTCAAAAAGTATTTTCAAAGTATATAAAATTTAGTATCCTACTTTTATTCATAAATTGTTTAGGATTATTTGTATATGTATGTTTGTTATGGTGAGCTTACCCTTGCTTGTTGCACATGTGGTTCATGCTTGTGATGTTTTCGTATCGGACATATGTTGGAAGCAAATGGTTTTTAGGTTAGATCTTTTGCTCGAAGGAGTGGTAGATGGAGAGAACACGAGATTGGAAGTTGTGTCCTTCTCTTCCTTTTCATATGTTTAGTTTTGTAAAGAAATGACCATCTTAGGTTTATCTTATGTATAACTTGTAGGAGTTTTATGTAATCAAAGTATGTCTTCTTTTATGGTTGAAGTGTCATTAGCCCCTAATGTTGATTTGGTTATGTTTAGTAGATACATGGCTTTCGTGATAAGTTTGTTTGTTTTTGGAATGATGAAAAATTCACACAATAATTTCATAAGTAAATTAATGAAAGAATTTTTTGAATTAAATAAGATCCAAACCTTAATTGTGTTAGTTATGTAACGAAGGTGAGTTGTTACATCTATCGTGGTTCTCACTATTGTTGTTTGTCATCTAGAACACAAAAAACAAAAAGAAACAAAGGACATCGAGAAACATTTCATTGAGCCCCACGATAGGCACCAAAGTGTTCTCGGAAAAGGCTTCCTCGTAGTAGAGGCAACCTAATCTAAAGTACTCAAGTGAAGTGTATTGATTAAATTGTCTTCCTAGGTTAGAGAGAGGACTATGTATCCTTGTCTAATAGCGCATATTCCTCGATATTCACTAATCGGGTTATTTATGGCATATCAAAACATTCCATCATACCTCAAAAATCTTGATATATGATTGCATCTATGCCAACCTTATGGCATGTGTAAACCTATAGGAGAAATTAGATCAGATATAACCGATATGGTCAGGATTAACCCAATCCAAAGATAAGATAATATACTGACCTAAAGGGTACATATCCCCTTAGCCTTAAGCACATCATGCATAGAGGCTAAGTGTTAGGAGATCAGATAACATACTAACTTGGAGGGTACACAACCCCCTAGCCTCAAGCACATAGTGCATAAAGGCTTAGTGTTGGGGGATCAGATAATATACCAACCTGGAGGGTATACAACCCCCTAGCCTTAAGCAAAGAGTGCGTAGAGGCTAAGTGCTGGGGGATTGGATTACATACTGATCTAAAGGGTACAACATCAAATTTCAAAATTGATATAATCAATTTATCCAGATATTGCACTTACAATTGATATCACCAAACAAGCTTCACCGAGTCGTGTTGTGCCTCTTCGCTCTTATGCTACACATTTTCCTTAAACCTTTCTTTGGTTACTCTTCTGTTACAACAATGCTTAATTAACCCGAAACCACATGCATGGTTCCCTTACCTACTACATTAAGATCAATTACATATACAACCATCAAGTGAATACAAATTAAGACCACTCAAACTAATCTCCCTCATCAATTTCTCAATAATTTCAATGTAACCATTCATGAGAATAAATTACCACATTATACATCACCATAGTGTAATCGATTTGGGATGGATTAACAAGCAACATTATTTTTCCATTCGTGGTTGTTGTGTAGTAACAACAATGACAAAGCCTCAAGCTTTGGTGGTTGCTTCTTTTTACAACAATGGCAAAGCATTGAGCGGCGTTATCTTTTCCGATGACATGAAAATGTAAATGTTGTAGATTGAAGGATCTTGTATCTCTTAGTTTAGGTGTTGATTTTGATCTTTTTACATGTCAAAACACATTTTATAGGTGTAACATTGTATTGACTGTTTAGATAGACATGTGTATTCTTAAAATAGTTTATGTATCTTCTACATGCTTTAGGATAATCATTCATGATGGCTTACATAAGCTTTTCATTGCAAAGCAAGTTTTTTATTGTGTAATTGATTACCAGTTTTTGTAATCTATTACAAGATGAAAATACTAGCACAAGAACCAACTACTATTGAGATTTAGCCGAAAAAAACATTGAATTAATCGATTACCAAATGTCGTAATCAATTACAAGGCTTGTTTCAAGTGAACGATAGGCTCTGTATATAAAAATAATCAATTACCATTTATCGTAATCAATTATAGTGCTTCTAAAACACTTAGATTGCTTGCTTGTTGGACATCGAAATAATTGATTACTAGTTATTATAATCAATTACTTTGGTTCACAGAAGCAGTACAAGGTCTCTATTCTGAAAATGTAGAAAAAGGATATTATGATCGAATTAATCAATTACAATTATTGGTAATTGATTAAATCTATTTATTTCCGTTAAATCTATAAATACCTCACTTGTTTCTTCTCTTTTATGACTCTCTTTGTGAAACTTATCACTTCAAAATATTTCTAAGAGTCATCTGAAGATGTTCTGATGCATTTTCTCTCAAGAGATCAACATAGCAAAGATCTTGAAATCTCCATCATGGATTGATCATTGATAAAGCTTGGAGAAGTATTGATCTACACATCAAAGGTGTATTCAATCCAATTCTAATTTCTTTCTAGTTTTTTTGTAATTTTGGTTAGGGTTACCAAGGGATTTTGAGTTGATAGGGTTTCAACTCTAGGTTTTTCTCTTGTAGGGTTTGGGGGAAAAATAGATTTAGGAAATTACATACGCATAGAGGTTTTACTTGGTTCTCTAATAATGAAATGTTCTAAGGGATCTTAGAACATGTTGAATGTAGGTCCTCTTTAGTACTGAGCCAGTATAAATTTTTGTCTTTGATTATCTCTTTCTTTAACCTTTGGTTTTGTGAATCTATCTTGATATTGGAATTGATATGTGTGGGCCATAAAACTTTGTTTTCTAAGGGTTTCTATGTGTTTTTGATCTTTCTTCAACAAATCTTTTGAGAAAACCTTGATTTGTAAAGGAGTGTTGATTTTAATTGAACATAAGAAATAATTGGTAAAATTTCAAAGAATCCATTCAAACCTCCCTTTCTTGATTCTCAGTTGCACCAACAAAAACGTATTTGTGGCTGCTTTGCGGTAACAACAATGGCAAAGCTTCATGCTTTTGTGTTACTTGTTGTAATTACAATAATGTCAAAGTGCCCATGACATAGCAGTGTTATCTTTTCTGATGACATGAAAATTTAAACGTGATGATCGTTGAAATTATTTTTAGAAGTTTGAGTTTTGAAATAATCAATATGTGATTTGTAAAATATATGCATATAATTTTGATAGAATCATAAATTTGTACATGATATCCGGATAATTGATTATATCATATTTAAAATTTGATGCATAACACTGTTAAACTATATGCCATTAACCTCTTAGACATGGGAGCTGGACATTGGATCCTTTATTTTGTCACATGTCGTGTTATTATTTGTCAAAATCACAACTGACATAGTGATATTGAACCAACATATAATTTATCGACAATAAGATAATAAGGGTGTTTTTTTTTAATTCAAAATTTCATAGTTAAATAAACCTTACATATACTGATAAAAAACTTTACGTATACTTTTTTCTTTTTTTTTTTGGTGACTATATACTTTTTTCCTTTATTAATATACTAATATTTCATTTTAACTTCTTTGTAATTTGTGTTTTTGTTTGTATTTCTTATTTAAAAAGTCAAGTCGTGTAAGTCTATTATCATATTATATGTTGATATGTTATAGTTAGCTTATCAACAAGAAAAAAATTGTTATAGTTAGCTAAAAATATATTCAACATGGATATAATAATGTAACACATTGAGAGGGAAAAAAATAATAACCAAGAGATTGATACTTTCTAATCATGTGCCAATTTTAGTTTAAGTAAGAAAATACCTAAAATTAGATAGTAAATTCAATCTGTTTATGAAAACACTAGCGCGGGTGCTTGTAGCAATTCTTTTGGGAGGGAAGGGGTGGGGGAAGAGGGAGAGGCTGAGGGCTCAAAGACTCAAGATCTGATATGGTAGAGGTGTATTGAGAGAGGAAGGAAAAAGCATAAAAAAGGAAAGAGATTTCAGAGATCACTCTTAAAAACTTTTAATATTTTTGCATTATAAATTTCTGGTTTAAATTTCATCTTGAATTTAAGTGATTTCAGAGATCACTCTTAATCACTCTAAAAGGGGATTTCATTGAATTTTTAATTTACTTTTATAGATTCTATATTGTCATTTCTAATTTAAGATATTTTTTTAAAAAATAATTACTCCAATACATCTCTTAATTAAGTTCTTAACCTAATTTATGGAGTGCTTCTCATATTTATATTTATATGCTTGATTTTAACTTGAAATATTATTTTATTTGTATAGTAATTAGCATAACCAATGTTATTGACATATTGTTAACAAAATTTTTTAAAATGTTATTATTAATTAATCACTACTAGAAAAAGTGTTTTCCACGTCGATTCTTTAGCATATTCCACAACAGTTTGAAAACCGTCTTTGAAGCCGTCATTGTGAAAAGTCAATACTTTCCACAATGATTTTTAGATCGTCTTAGAATTTTGATTTCTATGTCGATGCTCTTCAAAATCGTCTTAGAATGTATTTTTTTTGTTTTAAAAATATTAAAAAAATTAACATTTCTTTAAAAAAAATCGCCTTAGAAAGTATTATTTTAAAGATATCAAAGGTAGGAGTAATCAAACATGGAAGGAGAAACTTAAGGCAAAGGGCTACATGAGGAGAACACTCAAACACGACAAGGCCAACGAAGCTGCAGCTGGTATACCACCCATAACCAATGATGTAACCCATATTATAAGTGACTGCATTATTACTGAATTGTGGAGCATATTAGCAAACTTTTGAAGTTATACAATCATGTACATTCCCTAAAAAAATGCATGTATCATATGTCAGAGACTAATGATATGACGGTAGGCCAGTAGCATACCAAGCTACAACCACCCTATTATATGGGAAATAGTACGTGATGTACAAAGTAAAGCATAAAATTGGAATATGGTTTGCATAACCAAGAAAACCAAAAAGTTTTTTGAGTAACAAATTACCAAAATGTCAAAGTATATGGCATTGTTCTTGCTTATATCTTCCTCTGATTGAGTGGAATTGCCTTCTGGAATATGAGAAGATGCCCCAATATGAAACAGGAAAGCAAACATATTTCCCCCCAGATGTTGAAGAGATCTAGTCTTCAAAAGCTCTAATTTGTCATTCTGCACAAGGGAAAACATAGCATATTATTGTCATTGGATATAAAAATATTTGAATAAAACCTTTATTTCCCCAGGATATCTTTTCACTTCCACCACCACTTTATAACATTCAATTTTGCAGCTCAATAGATTGTAGGCTATAATAAAATCCTTATTTGTCAATCCTAATACGTCTGTGTAGCTATAAAATCATATTAACTCAAACTATTTCAGGCACTATTATTTGTAACAAGACATAAGGTAACTTCACTTATCAAGGGGTTAGCTTTTCTTCTTATTTTCCTCTTTATACTAGAAATAAAAGTTAATATTTGCATATTTATCCAACGACTTACTTCAGCACAAGCATAGTTTCTGCAAACTGACTAATTGATTGCGTGGAAAGCACCAATGACACTAAAGAAATGGCACTACTAGAAAAAGGCCTTTCAACGACACAGTTTTTAAGACGGGCTGATAATTTAGAAGGGCTGGGTTGAGGGTGGACTTGCAACTTAGGTTTTAACCAAAGTGTAACTTTGTTTTTGAAATTTGAATGGTATAACCCAAATTTTGTGAGTAGGGGAACTACTTCAACGACGGTCATTATCAAAACCCGTCTTTATAGGTTTCTACGCCAACAACGACGGGTGCGCGGACCACCGACGTTGAAACTTCAAAGAACAACGACGGTGTACTCACCAACCGACGTTGACATACTGTCAAACAACGACGGGTGAGCCCGCCACCGATGTTGAAATGGAAACCCAACAAAGACGGGTGTTAGGCGTACCCGACGTTGAAATGGACCACAACAACGACGGGTCTTAGGCGTACCCAACGTTGAAATGGACCCCAACAACGACGGGTTCTTCAATATGTGCGTCGTCGAATCGTTTTATATAACGTCTATTGTTATATACGCACTAACGTTGTATTCTGACATTACAAAGACGGGTCCTTGGGTGATCGATGTCGTTGTTGTCGACATACAACGACATCTGGAACAAAGACGGTGTGGGGCTCGTCATAGATACATGTTTTCAACCAATGTAGAAGCTTCTTTTGGTAGTAGTGTGGTTTAAAGCAAACCATGCTAGGCTAAAAGGAGCATATCAAGAGATGGAAAGCTTACCATCTTCGAATCTGTTATTGTATAGAGTGCTCTCTTGAAGAGTCGCTTTGTTAAATCTCATTCTTTCAACCAACACAATATGGATTTCATGGTTAGCAATAAAATGCAATAATATGAAAAACAACTTTATTTCCAACCGAACTAACATTGAATGAATAATTTGTCATTCATTTTCAATATATCTGTCTCAATAGAAAAAAAACATTAATTTTTAAAACAATAAATGAAAACAAGGTAGCAATTTGGTAATATTAAGTGAAAATAAGAAATGAAAACAAAAACATTTTGTCAAAGTACACCCTACAATTTCATAAAAAACTAATAGGATCAATAAACACACCTGAAAAATAATAGACTTCCCTCCAATGCCCATGGCCTCCAAATCAATAGCCACACGAATAGTTTTGCTCCAAGGATGCTGCATCAAAAATAAAATAAAAAATTCTTTTGTTGGTAATGTTTTTATACAACATATTTTAGATTTTAGATACCAATAAAAATCATTCCAACATTTGTAATTTAAAAGAAAAGACTCGATTTAAAGATACTATTTCCACAAGCACTACTTTAAAGGGTGCTAAAAACACTACTTATGATTTAAAAATTTACAAAATTATTTTTAGTAAAAAAATATTATAAAGTTATTCTCCTGGGTTAGAAAACAAAAGAATGGAAGGGATCACATGAAAATTGAGATAAAGTCTACTAACGTCTTTCTAATAGATTTATTCTAATCCCAACATCAGTCTTATAATTTGTAAATTTAAAAACCATATTTTCAAACCACATGAGAAGCAAGTAAGAAAACTACTTAATATAAATGTATTAACAACTAACAATAATTCCATACCTGGGTTATGAAGCTATGAGCACCATTGAGACCCTCCTCCTCACCAGTATTAAATAAGAATATAACAGCTCTCTCCAATCCGTCAGGCCATTGAGAAATTCCACGAGCAAGTTCCAGCATAACACCTACACATCAACTGCAATCTCCAGGCCCCTGCTCTGTTAAATCAATGTTATATGTTTAGCAGCAAATAATAGAGTGCACTTAACTAATTAAAAAAAAAATCAAATATTCAAATTGCAAAAGCAAAACTTTTTAGAGCAGTCACTTTGCAGGCTTGCATGGAATTCCAGAATAGCACCAAATAGCATAAGGAGAGGCTGATGAATATTTTTAACAAAAAAGATATTTACTGGAAAAGCTTGAGGTTGTAAATATTTCTCACCATGACTTAGAATTCTTATTGATGTCCCTGTTACGACTTCCAATTAGTAGTACAATGTCTTTCCTCAAATATCCTTCCAAGACCAATATGCTCCTACTTTCATAATGTTATTATTCAATGAGTTTAATTTTTATCCACAATCAGTGGTTTATTGATATTATCCTTATCTTACTGATCAAAGAATTGAATGTTCCTTTGTTTAAAACGACTAATGTGAGGATTTCAAACAAACCAACATACACAAGATTATGTATATTTTTAACCTTTCTCCATAAAAATCAGGGCTCCAACAATACTCCCCACTAGGAAATCATCCCCTCTCCCCTCTCCTGCAGCAGACCAACATAGAGTTCTATATTAGAGGTCCATTATTGATCATAGATGGACAAAATTACATACAGACACAAGCCCCCATGTACAACATATTTATGTTGGCAAATCAGGTCACGATGATAAATGTGTCCCAGTAATCTGCAAACATCATTTTAAAAACAAAGAAAAAAAGCAATGATGGATCAAAACAGAAGTATGAGAACAAATAGACGAAGAAAATGTAACATCTCATTTTTCGTAAATAAATTAAAAATATTTTTTAGTAAAAAAAAATAGTTTTAGAAAATGGTCAGATTTTATAATTAAAAAAATAAGGAGAAATAAATGTATTAAAATAATGGTTTGAAGAAAAAAAAAAGAAAATATATTTGATTTATTCATTTGATAGAAAATAAAATAGAGTATTTGTTTATAAAATAAAATAAAACAAAAAAAAATAGAGTAAATAATAGATTGTGAGTACCCTAGCTATAAATAGAGGCATCTTAGGTCAATTTTTAGACTCGCGATACTCTCTACGCCTCCTCTTCCTCTCAATTTCGTTTTTCATTCCCCTCCTTCCAAAACTCTCTTTTTCCCGCATACCACCAAACCTGTCTAAAAAAAATGACGATCTCGGACCTATTCACCATTGGATCATTATGAAATTTGAACACCAAGTTCCGAATTCATTTCCAAACATTCTTATGATTGGGAATTACGAAAACATGTCGAAGCTGAGAGAAATACCTTTGCATCTTAGTTTTTTCTTTTCCCGCAGAAATCTAAAACTGTCTCAGTGAAACTATGATCCCGGACTTGTTAACTGTTGGATTATTGTGAAATTTTGGTATATGGTTCGCGATTCATTTCCTCACATCTTCACCGTTGGGATTTGCAAAAAAACTTCTTTGGAGGTAGAAATATCATCACATGTAGACAGTGGAATGGAGACTTTAATTCTTTCTCCTTCTCTCTAATGTTTGGGAACCCTATCAGAGCAATCAAAGGAAAAACTTGAGGAATCTCAGAAAATCGCTAGAGATGTCACTATTGCTGTCACAATACACACGTGAGCCCTCTTAGAGGTAAGGGATGAGTTTATTGCAATTGGGGTTAGAATGAACATGTATAGGAATCCTTATGTGATCAAATTGAGATTTATTTTGGAATGTTTATTATATTGAAATTCTTCTTGTATAATTATGTGAAATTGTTTGAGGGGTTTTACTTCCTATGGATTGAGAAATATTTTTGTATAATTTGTTTGTGTTTTGAATAAGATTAGCGTAATAAATAGTTATATTGGGATTATGAAATTGTGATTGAAATTGTATATAAGTGATAAATTGAATATATGATGAATTGTAGAATAATATATTACTTTAAGATTATAATATTATTATGGAGGTTGAGTATAAGTACAAAGTTGAATGTGTTAAATTGCAAGATACACGTAAACATGAGATGGTTGATTATCACATAATGAGATGCGAAGTTGTGAATATGAGTTTTAGTTATGAATAAGTGTGTGGTTAACACTTGATGTGACATTACCTGTGTTGTGAGCTGTGAATTATACAATAACCAAACCAGTGTTTATCTTGAGAAAAATGTTGATACGTAGTGTTAAAGGGAAAATGTAGGTTTCCTAGTTAGAAACCAGTGTTAAATTGTAGCGCAATGTGCTAAACGTGTTTGAAACACAAGTGTGAGATCGTGGGTATTGTATAATTCATGAGCAGTGTCTGCTTATAATATTATTGTTGAAATTGAGTACAAGTACAAAGTTGAACATGTGTTAATTTGTGAGATACATGTAAACCTGTGATGGTGGATTGTGACATCATGAGATGTTAAATTGTGAGCATGATATTTGGTTGTGAATAAGTGTGTATGTGTTTAACAATTGATGTGACAATAATTATGTTGTGAGCTGTGAATTATACAATAACCCGACCGTTATTTATATTGAGAAAAGTGTTTATGCGCAGTGTTAAAGAGAAAGTGTAGGTTCCTAGTTAGGAACCAGTGTTAAATTGTAGCGCAGTGTGTTAAACGTGTTTGAAACATGAGTATGAGGTCATGGGTATTGTATAATTCATGAGTAGTGTCTGCTTGTAAAAATTATTTTAGGGGTTGGACCTGAATCAGGAAGGTGAGACCCTAACGGATTCTTCGAAATCTAGGTCTTGGGGGGGGGGGGTAAAGACACTCCGTTTGAGTGCTCCTTTAAGCCTATGTTGATCCCATATGGTTGGAGCATTCTCGCAAAACAGAGTGACCCTGGTCACCTTATGATTTTACTTAGTAAGAGTGATCTGACATACCCATTGTGTGGTGTGTTTTGTTATGTACTCCTAAGCGCCCCAGGGCGGTTTTTTACTAACATGGTACCACATTGCATGTAGGCTTGAGTCTTAGTATAATTGATGCATAACACTTGCTAATTGTTTATTATGAAATTGATGAGTGTTATTGTGTTTTGACTCGAGTGTGTGATTCATGTGTAATGTGATTAGTGATTGAAAAAAATGAATTTTAAAGATAAAGTGGTGAAGTGTCGTGGGTTGTATTAAGTTGAGTTTTGTTATAAATATTTCCATAATTTATTTTGATTATGTCTTGTTTATTTGTTTTGTAATTTTTTGTGTGATAACTCACTCCCTGTGTTCTATTTGTGTTTGGATCCTGTGATGATCTTGAACTTTGTGTTCGTGGGAGCAAATGACTAGATGGACGACTTTAAAGAACTTCGTGCGAGAGGACGTTGTGACACAATGCTCTGATAGGATGTGACATTGGGGATGGGTTTTTATTTTAATTGCATGATATTATTTTATTTTATTTTACCTCACTGATCTGACAAAACATTTTTTGTAAACTTTGACAATCTTATTTTGAGCCAAATATGTTTTTAATAAGTCTTATTTAATAATAATGAAGTAAATGTGAACCTTTTACCCACGTAAATTTGTTGATTGATATTTTTATATATTTTATTTATTTATATGTATGTTGGGATAGAGAATATCACATGTCAATATTAGAAGAGACCAGAATAGATTGCTCCCTTCTTCAGATACATATTTCGGCAAGATTCTTACTAGGACACTATTTAGATTTGAATAAACAAGTGTTCTCCCTGAAAATAAGCCACAGTGCATATGATTTGCACCGAACTTTGCATGAAAAATATCCATAACATCTACCTCCCAGAGAGCAGTTTTCTTAATATTTTCACATGCTGTCAAGACATACTGCCGTTGGAAGCTAGTCAAAATCAATGTATAATAATTAACAGAAAATGGACAAATAAATTACCACAATCAGTTGTATAGGTTGTTGTTACTCCTGTCGTTCATTATGAACTATCAATAATATTAATAAAAGAATCACACATGCAAAAAGCTATCATTACTCTTGTTCATTATGGGAACTACCATGAAGTCTAAAACTTCTTGCTTACTCTTGATTGTGATTCAAAGAATCAATGAAAAGTAAGAAATAAGAACAACAACAATGGGAACAAAAGATTAACAAAGTTGAAGAGCCAACCTGCAGAGCTTCAGAACCAACAGGATGAGGCCCCAACTGAGTTAAGGCCCTGACATGTTTGAATGTTTCAATCTCCGAAAACCCCCTCTTGCCGGCCTCTTCTGCAGTAAGAGGCACAGGCATGCTCTGAAACTGATAATGATAAATGGATGAACAGAAATAAGTGATGATCAGCAACAAGGCCAGCCACACAAATGAAGACCTCCTTGGGTTTCCAACATAAGCAGTGGTGCGGATTTCAGCACCATTACTACTTGACTCTTCTTCGCTTGCTTCGCCACTGCTTGATCCTTCAGATGAAGAGCTGAAGCAGTTTCACGCCTGTGCCTCATCTTAAATAACCTCTATGATGCAATTACCTGCGAAAGATAGTGAAAAAAGCAGGCGCCAAATCATCAATGACATGTCACAAAGAAAATTAGGGTGGCAAATACTTATTCATTGATCAATTCGAAAAAATAAATAATCAGGTGGGGTTCACAAATTAAGCCAAATTGCACAAGTAAGATTAGCTAGCAACTTTCAGTGTGAATTAAATTATCCCATTGAGGAGAATGACAGTGTTGAAAATGACAGTGAACTTTTGAGGAGGAGTTCCTATAGCTATTTCACCACAGTACTGTGCATCCAAGTAATTCTTTAACGTCACATTCCTAACAAAGCTTAGCTCGGTACGTAGGTAAGTCCGTCTTGCAAAGCTCACATTCCTAACAAGTCATTTGCATAGTCCATGGGCTTAATAGGCCAACCCATAATTGACAAAAAAATTTTAAAAAAAATTTTAAAAAAAAAGAAAATTAAATTTTAAAATGTAAAATTTTACCCAATTTTAAAACTATGAATTGTCTAATAAAAAAATTATTTACCCAAAATGATAACATATTTTGTATCTTAAGTCTCCTAAAAAAACATTTTTGTATATCATGTTTAGTTAATCTATAATTTTATACTAAATCAAAATATTATATCACTGCTCATCCATCATTGAATCATATGAAAAGTAATTAAATTCTATACTTTTTTTTTTACTTTTGTTTGCACCCCTTATTTATTTAGTGTTATTGTTTTTATATTAAAATGTTAAAAGCGCAAGGGAGCCAATGGATAAAACCTATTTAATTCGTAGACTAAGCAGACCAAATTAAAAATTTACAATTTAAACAAATTTAAAATATTACGGCCCATATATATATTGTGCGGGTTGCGAGTGTCCCGCGGGGCTATGCCCATTTGCCCAGCTCTAATAGTACTAGCCCATGATATTTTTTTTTACAAAAAAAGCTCATATCATTTTTGTATCAATAAAATGTTGTATACAACTTTGTATATTTTAAGAGACATGAGAACTAACATGAAATTGAGACGCCCTTACCAAATAATCAGATACTCAATTAGCTTTCCTTCTAATAAAACTACTAATCCATCATTTATAGAACAATTCTTTATACAAACAGAAAGGCTTCATTTTTTTTGGATACATTTTATCTTTTTGTAATATTTTTTGGTACATGCAGACAAAAAAGTTAAATTATTATGTGGAATTTAATTGAAATGCATTCAAAGCATAAAGATTTTTTTACCCATCATCTAATCATAAATTATCATATATAATACAATATTTAATTTTTATAATAATTATTTTTAAAATTATATTTAGGATAATTTATATTTAGTTGCCAATATTTTTTTTCACTTATAATTAATTTAAAAAATATATCTAGAGTAATTTTAATTAACTGATAGTATTTTTTTTACACTATCATATATTTTTGGTAGCTACACTATCATATACACACAAAAGCATTTCCACGACATCAATATAACATCGGTGCTATGCAAACGTTGTTGAACCTGTAGCGGTGGCATTTATGTAAATACCCCGACATTAACGACAACATTTTTGGTGCTGCCCGATGTCATATTTGAGTGGTTCAACAAATGACTACGTTTGAGTGAAAAACGTCTTCATATTTCACAGCATGCCAATGAATACAACGACGTTTTTTAAGAAATCACCGTCCTTGTTGCAATTTTGCAAATTAAAATAAAATTTTAGAAAAATAGTACCGCGTCATTACCTTTTAACTCTTTGCCCTTCCTATCTGTCGTGAGCATGCCCTAGCTAGCAACCTCCTTCGTAGCAAACCTCTGTGGTGCCCTCCCTCGTGTGCTTCTGCGTTTCGTCGGTGCCGATAACTTGTCCGGGCTAGGTTTTGTCCAACTTTTGTGAGGTAAGTAAACTTTGTTAATTACTTGTTAGTTTTCGTCATTTACCAATTCCTTATACTCTGGCATTAGGCTTGGTATTTAGAGTTGAGCTCGAACTCTAGGGTCTGTTGGACTTGGTATTTAGAGTTGAGCTCGAACTCTAGGGTCTGTTGGACTAAGTTCTGCATAAGCAACATGAAAATATAACAACATTACAATTAACCCAGCTTGTCCTTAATTTATTGGGTGCTATGGTAAGGACTGTGTTCGAAAGTGAAAATAGTTTTTTAATTGGAGTTGCATGACTTTGAGGTAACACCGTATGTATGATACAACTATATAGGTGAGTCATGGTTTTGAGGGACAAAGAGAACACTTCATGGGGCGGGAATGGTAAATAATGATGATGATGGTTTGTGGGGTTTGCTTAAAATTAATATGAATATGAGGGTATAGAGAGAGAGACAGAGGAGAGACAAGGATTGTGTTTTTATTTTGGTTGATACCTATAGTGGAAAAGGATTTGGAGGGGGACCTCATACAGAGCTGTTTAGCAGACAATCTGTATCATCATATCACACACTATAATCATAACAAATGTACACTAGAAATCATTGGTTAGGCAACTCAAATATCAAACACGGATTCTACTCCATAAAATTTCAACTCATATTAGCTATTACCCATAGGTCCTATCTCTTATCCTCCTAGTCCCCTCTAACCATTTGGGAGTCCCTAGGGCCCTCAAACAATGAACTTTAAGTCTTGATATTTTATCCTAGAGATTATTGTTAATGGATTCCATAACCATTAAACTTTACTGGCAATCTAAGTAAATCAATCTCAAAGGTTGTTTGAAGAAATTAAAAGATGTATAGGTATTGAATATACTATTAGTACTTTACAATGACTATTGTGATTGGACTATGTAAACAGAGTTTTGTCCTCAATGCTTACAATGATAGTTTCAAAAATTCATATTAATTTATAACTGAATCAATAAATTTCGGTCTTTTAATTATGAATTGGTTTTGTTGTTTAAACTTAAATTGAAACCGCCTAATGTGATATAAGTCTAACAAACTAATTCAAAATATGAAGGTGATATAAGGTTCCTTGTAACACTAAAAATAAAACAGAAATCCCATCAGCTAAACAATAGTTAATTAAAAGATATAAAAACTACCACATCATTAGATGATCATAATCTTATCTTTTCTATAGAAATTTATTAAAGCTTGCTTGGATAGTAAGAATAATTCACATTTATGCAGAAGTTAACGCTTGTGCTGATATGTTACTCTTAGCTGCTGAAGCAAGGTTCCATTGTTCTGTACAATAATTTGAAAGAACAAGCAAGCAATAATTCATGAAATTAACAAGCAGGGAAGACCTGGCTGGGCTTGTGATTTCAATGGTATTAGCAATTATCCCCAAATTCTTTTTCTTATTGAGCTTTGAATTAATTTTCATTTACTAATCATCTGCTCAATTTCATTAATATATATTGACCATAATCTCTTAGTAATCTTTTACTAAATTTAATTCCTAGTTGTTCATGTAGGATTCATGCAAATTAGTGGAAATGATAAAGCACATAGAGAGTGATTAAAACAATTAATCTGATTAGAGGTTCATTCGCACGATTGATCTTCTGTTAATCTTTAAACCAAACCGTTCCATAGTTCTTCCAATTAAATGTTGAAGTTCACTAACAATTAATTGACTGGGATTAGGATTGATCAATTCTACATAGAAATAAAAGAGAATCAGAAGTATTAAATGCTTTTAGAAGTTAAAGAAATGACGTGTCAATGAGTAAAAGAATTTACAAGAAGAATTAGTAAGAAGATATTCCAACAAGATAGTAAAAAGATATAAGATCTTTTATTCTTTTTGTCAAAAGAAACTAGATTTGGGAGTAGTATGGTAGGACACAGTTAATACAAAATATTAATACAAGATATATATATATATATATATATATATATATATATATATATATATATATATATATATATATATATATATATATAATTTTAATTAATTTTATATATTATTAATACAAAATATTTTTACAAGGGAGTTTAATAGAAATTCACTCAGTTACCATATCATATTAATAATTAATGAGTTAATGAACAGTATGATGTGATAAAATTAACAAATTATATGTAATAATTATGGGAGAATCCGTATAAATTCAATTCATACCAAAATTAAACAAGTAATTTATAAATATATATATATATATATATATATATATATATATATATATATAAATATAAATAAAAGATGTTTTGGTGTATATATTTTTATGTTTATTTTATTTCTATAGTTACATTTATAAGTTACTATTTTATCGTTATAATTATCTTTATAAATCACCCACTTACTTTTATTATTTTTATTTTTCATTTTACAAAAAAATTAAGAAAAAAAGCAGTTAGACATGATAATTTTTTATAAACACAAAAGAAAAAATATACGGAGTGTCTGTTTCTCCTGGTAATTAATAAAGTGCTTCATAATTTTGATAAAAAAAAATTATAGTGAAATGAAGATAATTTTTTTTACATTTTAAATAAATATATAATATACTAAAAATATACAGTTTTTATTCTAAATATATTAAAATTAAATCGAAAAAACTATGAACTTTTATTCACTAGCTAAAACGCCACGATATATACGTGGCTAAGACCGTACTCCTACGTAGTACCTACATTCATTCAGAATTCAGAAAGACTTGTCACTTGTGCATGCTATTTTCTTCTTACTTTATCTTTTCCTACAATCTACATCTCTTTCTACATGTTAGTTGTTCCATCACTCTCCCTCGTTGAATACTTTCAAGCGAAAAACAAAAAACGAAAAGACACAAAACTGGTTTCAATTATTAAGCGTGTTGAATGAGTCACACCTCGACCGCACCTCTCCTTTTCCTTCGGTCTTAACCTGCAACACACTAAGTTTTTCCATGGCACGTGCGAAATCCTGAAAGAACTTCTTTTCATCATCCGCGTACCTGTCAACGAAGGGCCTCGATCTGGAATCATCAAACATGGCACTATCAGTGACCAACAATCCCATTCCTTTCCGCAAGTTCTTGTAATACATGTTATCAAACTTCGTGGGAGTTATCGCGTCGTTAAACGCTGACATGGAAGGGTCTTTGGTGTAATTTTGACACAGTTTCTTCAACCCCGCAGCGTAATCAGGGTTATACGCAGGGTCAATTTCGGAATTCTTGTTAAAGTTGAAAAGCCTGTGGGAAAATTGGTTAAAGTGGGATAACCCTATGGTGTGTGCACCAACGAGAGCCACCATTTCTTGAATAGAGAAGCCTTTGGATGTGAAGATTTTTATTACTTCTGACAAAGACATGGTTGGTAAGGGGAATTGGTTTTCAGGGTCAGTGGCTTTTGATTCGAGGGAGTCTTTCCGACCGAGGCGGAGATCAAAGGTGGGGCCACCGACTGCAACAATGAGATCGTGTGCGGCCACGGCCAGGATGTCGGCACAGGAGGCGACGCCAGGGCACTCAAGCTAGAGGGCGCCTTGGCGCGCGCCACTGTGTCAAACCCGTCCCCCGAGAGGGGGAGGTTGACGGCTGCGTCACGCTCCGCCTTGTTGAAGGTGTTGGAGGTGACGAGGATGGAAGTGTCGCAGCCGCCAACCATACAGTTGTGGAAGAAGAGGCGGAGCATGGCGCCAGCAGTGGTTGGCGTCGACAGTTGCTTGTGGGTGACGGCTTTTCGGACGATGTCGAAGAATTTGGGACAGTTTTTTGGTAGTAGTTGGTGGTGAGCTGGATTTGGATCAAGGGAAAGAAGGATAGGGAGAGGAAAAGGAGGAACATGGTAGGGTTGGTATAAGTCATGATGGTTATGGTTGTTAGCAAGGGTTACGTTAGGTCTAAAGTTTTTTTTTTAAAAATTAAGAAATAAATGCTTATTTTGTAAATTAAACAGGCACTGATCTAAACATGCAAATTAATTTAAATGGTATATTCAGATCAAACAACAGAAACTAAATATTATGAGCGTACCTCCAGCCATTGCAAATCGAACACGAAGCGGCGCATACACAAACCTGAAGATAGTTTTGTTCTTCCAGACCCTTACTACTTTGAATAGATGGTGTATTTTTTTTTAATAGAGAAGCGGGTTTGGTGATACAAAATTGAGAGCACCCCATCCTATTAATAGAGTCTGTCCATCACAGAGTTCAACCAACTTCTTATCAGAACGTGAGATAGAAGTTATCAGTACGTGAGATAAAGGATGGGTACGTGATTTGTTATGAAGGTGGTTGCAAATATGTTGCAAAGATATGGATTGAATGTGGATGAAAAATGGATCAGATTCAGAAATAATAAAATTCCAAAAATAATGTAATGGGAATAAAATAAAATAGAACGTGGAATGTGACCCTGAACATGGGTCATTCCAACATTCTCCCACTTGGTCCATTTAACTCAACATCAACCGTAATAAGAAACATGATATATGAGTCATGATGATAGGTCCTCTGATGATGAGTAGTATCTTCCATGTACCACAATATATCAAGTCTCTCAACTTAATGAATAAACCATATGTTTATTCTATATCTAAATCGAATGATTTTTCTCGAAATAAATAAATATGTGCACAAAACCATATGAGAAAATATCTAACTGAATAAGAGTTTCATTGAAAATAACAAATGTACATACAATGAAATTACATCATGGAACCAAGTCCCATTCGTACTACATGATCCTTAAAATTCTTTGGTGGCATGCCTTTAGTTAAAGGATCAACAATCATCAACTCAGTGTTGACGTGTTTAATGACCACTGTCTTTTCTTTAACACGTTCTCTTATGGCTAAGTACTTGATGTCGATGTGCTTACTTCGACTTCCACTTTTGTTGTTTTTAGCCATAAACATTGCAACAAAGTTGTCACAATACAACTTTAATGGCCTAGAAATAAAGTCCACAACTCTAAGGCCAGATATGAAACTCTTCAACCATACACCATGAGAGGTAGCCTCAAAACAGGAAACGAACTCAGCCTCCATAGTGGAAGTAGCAGTTAAGGTTTGCTTGGCACTTCTCCAAGATACAGCTCCACCGGCTAACATAAAAATATAACTAGATGTTGATCTTCGCGAATCAACGCAACCAGCAAAGTCTGAGTCGGAGTAGCCAATCACTTCCAGACAATCAGTTTGTTTGTACATGAGCATGTAATCCTTTGTTCCTTGAAGATATCTCATCACTTTCTTTGCAGCTTTCCAGTGGTCAATACCTGGATTACTTTGATATCTTCCCAAGACTCCAACAGCGAACACAATATCAGGTCTAGTGCAAACCTGAGCATACATAAGGCTTCCAACTGCTGAAGCATGTGGAATATTTTTCATCTGTTCCCGCTCAAAATCATTTTTGGGGCACTGACTCAAAGCGAGTTTGTCACCCTTCACAATGGGAGTTACAGTTGGTGAACAATCTTTCATGTTAAATCTCTCTAAAACTTTGTTGATATAGGTTTCTTGAGACAAGCCTAAAATGCCTCGAGATCTTTCTCTATGGATCTTTATGCCTATGACATATGATGCCTCTCCCATATCCTTTATATCAAAGTTCTTTGAGAGAAATTGTTTCACCTCATATAGCATACCTTTATCATTAGTCGCAAGCAGAATATCATCTACGTATAATACAAGGAAACAAATCTTACTCCCACTGACCTTCTGATATATACAGTGATCCATGACATTCTCTTCAAAGCTGAATGAAGAAATGACCTCATGAAATTTTAAATACCACTGGTGGGAGGCTTGTTTCAATCCACAGATGGACTTATTAAGCTTGCAGACTAAGTGCTCACCAACACTAGATAAGAATCCCTCAGGTTGTTTCATGTAAACCTCTTCTTCTAGATCATCAATCAGGAACGTCGTTTTCACATCCATTTGACGCAACTCAAGATCAAAATGAGCTACTAATGTCAAAATTACTCGAAGAAAGTCTTTCTTAGATACTGGGGAAAAGGTCTCTCTGTAATCGATTCCTTCTCTTTGAGTGAATCCTTTAGCAACAAGTCTTGCCTTATGTCTCTCAATGTTGCCTTCTGAGTCTTTCTTTATTTTGAAGACCCATCTACATCCGATGGCTTTTGCACCAACAGGAAACTCAACGAGATCCCAAACTTGGTTAGATGCCATAGAATGCATCTCATCCCTCATAGCATTATACCACAAATTTGATTCCTTAGAACTCATGGCTTATGAAAACGTCTCAGGATCATTTTCGGCTCCAATGTTGTAGTCTGATTCTTGTAGGTACACTACATAATCATTAGGAATTGTTGTCCTTTTTACTCTAGTAGATCTTCTTAATGTTGCTTGATCATCCTGCTGAGGAACTTGTTCAATCGGTTCTTCACCAGTTTGTTCAATATCATCATGTTGTTCCTCACAAACAACTTGATCTACATGATCACTTTCAACAACTTATGGAACTTCAATCACTGGTTGTCTAACACCCATTTTAACTTGAGGGGTGGGAATGACTACCAACCTATTACTTGTTCCAGAAGGTTCAGCTTCATAGTGATCCCTTTTAGAAGAAATGTTTTGAAATTGATCACTCCCACTGATCAAGTCATTTTCAAGAAACTTTGCATTCCTTGATTCCACAATCCTAGTGTTGTGGGATGGACAATAGAACCTATACCCTTTAGACCTTTCAGCATATCCAATGAAATACCCAGTAATAGTCCTAGGGTCTAGTTTCTTCTCTTGTGGATTATAAATTCTTACTTCAAACGGGCATCCCCAAACGCGTATATGTTGCAAACTTGGTTTCCAACCCTTGAATAACTCAAAAAGTGTCTTTGAGACAACCTTGGTTTGAACTCGATTTAATATATACATAGCCATCTTAAGAGCATCAATCCACAAAAATTGAGGAAGTTTTACATTACTCCTCATGTTTCTCACCATGTCTAATAAGGTTTGATTTCTTCGTTCTGTCACACCATTCTGATATGGAGAACTAAGCATAGTGTATTGGGCAACAATCCCATGTTCTTGAAGAAATTTCGCAAATGAACCTGGTGCTTGTCCATCCTTTGTGTATCTACCATAGTACTCCCCACCTCTATCTGATCTCACGATCTTAATTTTTTTACCACATTGTTTCTCAATTTCAGCCTTAAAAACTTTAAAGGCATCTAAAGCTTCATTCTTAGAATAAAGTAGAGATACATATATCGTGAATAAGCATCTATAAAGGTTATGAAGTATTTTAGACTATTTGCATCCATGTCTGGACAACATATGTTTGTATGTATGATTTCTAATAAATTAGAACTCCTCTTTGCACCCTTTTTAGACTTGTTAGTTTGCTTACCCTTAATGCAATGTACACAAGTCTCAAAATCAGCGAAATCCAAAGTACTAAGTACTCCTTTATTTACTAATTGCTTGATTCTCTCAATAGAGATATGTTCTAATCTTGGTGCCATAACATAGAGGATTCTTCATTTATAATACATTGTTTTTACCCAACAGAAACGTGCATAGAATTATAAGTAGGGTCGCTTTTTAATTCAATTGAATAAAGACCATCAACCAATTGACCACAACCAATAATTTCAGATTTATTTAGTAAATTAAAACCAAAGTCTGTAAAATTAAAATAAAATCCCAAAGGTGCAGGTTTAGAAACAGAAATTAAGTTTTTACAAAAATTAGGAACATAAAAAACTTTCTCCAAATGTAATTTAAAGCCACTACTTAAAACTAAGACGCACGTTCCAATGGCCTCTACATGCGAGCTCATCCTACTCCCTAAGTAGATGCACTGCTCACTTCCCACTGGCTTCCTTAGGCTTTCCATACCCTGCAAGGTATTAGAAACATGGATTGTAGAACCAGAGTCAATCCACCATGTATTATGATTCACATTAATCATATTAGATTCATAACAAACGAAAGTAAATGGTGTACCTTCTCAAACCAACTTTTAAATTTGGGGCAATCCTTCTTTATGTGTCATTTCTTTTTACAGAAGAAACACTTTGACTCCTTTTTAATTGTTGGTTGAGTCGAAATCCTTCCTTTATTGGTGCCTACAGACTTCTTCCTATCCTTTCCAAAAGTAGAAGTAGTCAAATTTACCTTCTCACGCTCTTCCATTATCAATCTCTCCTCTTCTTGAACACACATGGTTATCAGTTCATTAATAGACCATTTATCCTTATGTGTGTTGTAGGAGATTTTAAAGGGTGTATACTGTTGAGGTAGGGTGCACAAAATGAAATGTACCAGGAAGGATTCAAACATGGTAACTTCCAAGGTTTTCAACTGAGCCACTATGTCCCTTAAGTGCATGATATGTTCATGCACACCTTTCGTTCCAATAAGCTTAATGGAAGAGAATTGCATAATGAGTATGCTAGCAAGCGACTTCTCAGAGGTCGTAAACTGTTCATCAATGGCTTTCAACAGATCTCTGACCTTATCATGTTGGTCAACTGAACCCCGAATACTAGTGGATATGTTGGTTTTTATGAACATAACGGAGAGACGATTAGATCTCTCCCACTTTTCATAAAGGTCAATAGCATCAAGTTCGCTAGTTTCAGTAATAGCCGGTGGCTCATCCTTCCTTATAGCATAGTCAATATCCATCCAGCCCAAATGAAGGATAATTCTTACCTTCCAAACCTTATAATTATCACCTTTCAATATGGGAAGGTCACAAGAAATATTCATAGATTGTGAAACTGCAAACAAACACACATGCTCATTAAGAAAATTTGAGACTAAACAAATGTCATGTTTTGCCAATGCAAATCATGTCTCAATATATGAATCTAGTGACACAAAACTTGTCTGTGGGCTAAAGTCCTACTCAATTAGATTCATCATGCAACTTTATGATAAAACTATTAAATCATGTTTTTTTCCTTAATTCATGTGGGTAAATTAAGAAATATAATCTAATATTTTATCCTAATTAATCATACAAATACAACAAAATTCCTGTTGGTAGATTTCATCACATTACATATGATTAATAACAATTAATATTTCTAATGTGATTATAAATTTAGCATATAATTTTACTCAATTAAAGATGTTGTGGCTACTCTCTAATTTAATAAAATTATATTACTCACTTAACATTAAAAAATAATCTTTGCATAACATACTTAATAATGCAAACGTGCTCAATATTAAATCATAAAAATTACATGTATACCAATTCAAAATAACATTGTACGTATATCCATTCAACATGTAATAAACTTTAAAGGATCAAATCCAATGCATACCAGTATTTAACATAATATTGCATGTTCAGCATAACTTAGAGACACAAAATTTTAAATAGTTTGCGCATAAATGATTTATCCTTCAGAAGTTATAAATATACATGAATTGCACCTAATAAATAAATAAATCACAATAGCTTAGTGGCAAGGGAGTCGTTTTTTGCGCATAAATGATTTATCCTTCAGAAGTTATAAATATACATGAACTGCACCTAATAAATAAATAAATCACAATAGCTTAGAGGTGATATAAACCACCAACCACTGGTGAATGTTCATCTTCAACCTCCAGCCAGGTTTTAACCCCCGCGAACCCGATTTCGAAAACCCACACCATCATATGCATTTTTGACACCCAAAAATATATTTTAAATCACAAAAAAATTAGAAAACTCATATTATTCCTAATTTTGATGTTATTTTCAATTAAGGAGGCTTAAAACATAACACTCATATACTCAGAAAATAAACTCCGTAAACGCATAATAGGAACGACCCAACAAGCAAGGCAGAGGTACAAAAAGGCTCTGATACCAAATGTAAATTAAACAGGCACTGATCTAAACATGCAAATTAATTTAAATGACATATTTAGATCAAACAGCAGAAACTAAATATTATGAGCGTACCTCCAGCCATTACAAATCGAACGCGAAGCGGCGCATACACGAACTTAAAGACAGTTTTGTTTTTCCTTGTTTTTCTAGACCCTTACTGCTCTGAATAGATGATGTATTTTTTTTCTGAATAGAGAAGTGGGTTTGGTGATACAAAACTGAGAGCACCACATCCTATTTATAGAGTTTGTCCATCACAGAACTCAACCAACTTGTTATCAGTACGTGAGATGGGTATGTGATTTATTATGAAGGTGGTTGCAAATATGTTGCAAAGATATGAGTTAAATGTAGATAAAAAATGAACCAGATTTAAAAATAATAAAATTCCCAAAATAATGTAATGGAAATAAAATAAAATAGAACGTGGAATGTAACCCTGAACGTGGGTCATTCCAACATATTTTGCATGTACTGAATTTCTTTTTTTAATTATGAGGAACCTATACTGGTTGATGAAATTAATGTGGGGTTTTTGGTGGTGTCTGAAGGGATGGAATGGTACATTGGTGGGTAAATTGTGGAAATGAGAATTCGGAGGGAGGTGATAGTTATTTTCAGTAAGACTTGTATGATTCTGTTTTTGGAGACTTAGATTTTGAGGTGCAAATTGAATATTGCCAATGAACCCTTCGTTAGGTACTCATTTTTTTTATGCAGAAACACGTGCCCTAGTGATTATATATAAATTCGGCTTATTGATGAGCCTTCGGCTTTTTTCACCTCCGTGCATTATATAGTATTTGATTTGATAACATTTGTCAGCAATGTTAACCGTGATAAATGGAAAGGAAGTACTAAATGTTGATAATAATACTAACAATAATGCAACTCTTGCAACTTGTAAATTTCACTCTGTTTCATTCATTATCCTTAAATGAAGTTTTTTGCACGGTTTAATTAGTGGTATCTAACATTATACTCCTACAGTTCCGTTTCATATGACATTTTAATAAAAATAAATAAATTATTCCAAATTAATTAATTATTATTTTACAAAATCAATAAAAACATTAAATATTCTTTTTTTCCGGATAATACTCTTAGCGGGAGTAGGTGTTACAATCTAATTAACTACATAGCTAGATAAATGTATATTAACGAGTTCCATATATATATATATATATATATATATATATATATATATATATATATATATATATATATATATATATATATATATATATTATTAAGGTTAAATTATTCATTTGGCATATATAGTTTCACGATTCGTATCTTTTAATTTTTATAGTTTAGATTTTAATTTTCTTTTAATCCCTATAGTTTAAAAGCGATCTTTTTAATCTTTATAGTTTGTATTTTAATAAATTTCCAAAATAATGTAATGGAAATAAAATAAAATAGAACGTGGAATGTGACCCTGAACGTGGGTCATTCCAACATATTTTGCATGTACTGGATTTCTTTTTTTAATTATGAGGAACCTATGAGATGGTTATTGGTTGATGAAATTAATGTGGGGTTTTTGGTGGTGTCTGAAGGGATGGAATGGTGCATTGGTGGGTAAATTGTGGAAATGAGAATTTTGAGGGAGGTGATGGTTATTTTCAGTAAGACTTGTATGATTCTGCTTTTGGAGACTTAGATTTTGAGGTTAAATTACTCATTTGGCATATATAGTTTCACGATTCGTATCTTTTAGTTTTTATAGTTTAGATTTTTTTTTAGTCCCTATAGTTTAAAAGTGATCTTTTTAATCCTTATAGTTTGTATTTTAATTTTATTTTAATTTTTATAATTTGAAGTGATATTTTTAATCCATATAATTTATATTTTAATTAGCTTTCAGTCCTTACGATAAAAAATATATATAAAAAGAATTAGTTATAAATTAGTTATAAATTATCAATTATTTTTTATTACAAATTATCTTGCGATAAATTAGTTATGAATTATTTGTTAATATTTTTATAATTAATTGTAATTGATAATATTTTGATGGTAAAGACTAAAAGGGAATTAAAATATAAAGTATAGGACTAAAAAGACCACTTTCAAACTATTGGACCTAAAAGAAAATTAAAATGTAAATTATAAGGACTAAAAAAATCACTTTCAAAGTATAGAGACTAAAAGAAAATTAAAATGTATGTAAACTATAGGGACTAAAAAAACCACTTTAAAACTATAAAGAATGTACAAATAATGAAATTATATTGACCAAATGAGTAATTAAACCTATTATTAAATTAAGAAAATAATTGTTTTTTGTTTTTTATTTTTTAATACCTGTAAAAAACCTTAAACGTCACGTAAGTGAAATGGAGAGAGTATATTTAACACATGCTTTGAACTAGAAAGCTTAAATAACTTTGTAGATATATAAAAATTGACTCGAACAAGTTAGGGGTGCTAATTAATGTATCAGTTGGTCTCGAGAGAAATTAGGTCCACGCCGAGCATGTGTGAATGTAAATGGGTTTGCGTTAGATCCATATCTAAGTAAATTTTCAGGCTCAAATTCAACCAACCCAATTAAATTTGGGCTGGATCGGTATCTTTGTACATCAATATCTATATACTAAAGTTGGAGTGTGTGGAATATACTAAAATACCCATGGCTGAGAGCTTGACAACTATCTATTTTTTTGGTTTTTTGGTCATTTTATGCCCCTCCAGGTTGGTTGGGTTTTGTGTCACCTTGCTGCCATGTGTCATTTTATGGCTATGGATATTGTGTTGGTTTTAAGCCACGTAGCTTGGTGTGTTGTTGAGTGATTAGATTGTCGTTTCCAGTTTTGGTGGTTGGTGGTGTACGTGGCTTCTTTTCTAGCGTTTTTGAGTCCTTTCACTAGCAAGTTGGAAGCTGCTGATTTATGTTGGGTTTGCATTGTTTCTTCTTGATTTTGTTGTCCTCTTCAGTTTCACTTTTTTCCTTTGTTTTCAGTTGGCTTCCGTCTTCAATATACATGTTCTGTTGTTTAGCATTTTGGCATGAGGCTGTGGTTTCCAGTTCGCGATTTCCGTTCTTTTGTGGTTGAAGGTTCAAGTTTTGTTCGTCTGTTGTGCATGTGTGTTTTTGTCAGTTTTTTGTTGTTTGGTGATTTTGGTCTCTGCATGTTTATGTTCTTCTAGCACGTGTTCTATTATGTTTTTTATTATTAACAAATTCTTGCTTTTCTTTTCGTTGGCTCCCATTTGTCTGTTGTTCGTTGGATTGCATTTACATGGTTTTGGATTGATCATACTATTCCTTTAGAGCTATAATTCTTTGGTTTTGTTTTTTTGCTTTTTGCTGAGTTGGCTATTTTGTTTTTTGTCTCTTTTCACTGGCTTCGATGGTTGGATTGTATTTACATGGTTTTTGATTAACCATATTATTGTTCGTCTGTTGTGCATGTGCATTTTTGTCAGTTTTTTGTTGTTTGGTGATTTTGATCTCTGCATGTTTATGTTCCTTTAGCACGTGTTTTGTTCTGTTTTTTATTATTAACAAATTCTTGCTTTTCTTTTTGTTGGCTTCCATTTGTCTGTTGTTCGTTGGATTGCATTTGCATGGTTTTGGATTGATCATATTATTCCTTTAGAGCTATAATTCTTTGGTTCTGTTTTTTTGCTGTTTCCTGAGTTGGTTATTTTGTTTTTTGTCTCTTTTCACTGATTTCGATGGTTGGATTGCATTTACATAGTTTTTGATTAACCATATTATTGTTTTAGAGATATAGTATTTTGGCTTTGCTTTTCTGCTGTTTGCTGACTTGCCTATTTTGTTTTTGAGTTGAGGTCGTTGCATGTATTGGCTGACTAGATTAACTGATAGTCTAATACTTTTTGTGGTATGTTGGCATTGATGGAAACCTTATTGCATGTGTGGTTTAAGCATGGGTTGGTATTCTGTTTTTTGTAAACAAAACTTTGTTGTGTTTGTTTTCGGCCCCTTCCATTTGTTTGTTGATGGTTGGAATATTATTTGTTCGGAGATATAATTTTTTGCTTCTGCTTCTCTGCTCTTTGCTGATTTGGCTATTTTCTTTTTGGTTAAGGTTGTTGCATGTATTGCCTTAGTAGTTCAACGAATAGTATCATAGTTTTTATGGTATTTTGGCATTGATTGAAATGTTATTGCATGTGTCATTTAAGTCTGTGTTGGTATTCTATTTTTTGTAAACATAAGTTTCTTGGTTTTGTTTTCGTGAGCTTTCGTTTGTTTGTTGAGGTTTACATTGCATTTGCATTGTTTTGGATTTATTACATTTTTCATTTAGAATTGGCAGGTCTATGCAATTTTATGGCGAGGATTCCTAACAAGATTAAGTCTATTGATGGGTCAAAAGAGACACTTAAGCTTGTTGTCAGAATCACGGATCTTTGGTTCGTTGGGACTCCCAACAAGTCTGAGCAAGCGGAAATTGTTTTTCTTGATTCTGAGGTATATTTTGTGCTCTCTATTTGATTGTTGGATTGTTGTTCATATCATTGATTGATTATATAGTTTTCATATTTCAGGGTGATCAAATTCATGCTGTATGTAAATTGGACCACCTCAAGTCTTGGAAAGCTGATTTGAAAGAGAATTCCACTTATGTTATGCATAATTTCAAAGTTGTCAAGAATGATGGTCAATTTAGAGTGTGCGAACATGAGTACAAGTTATTTTTTTATTGGAGTGACGATTGTTAGAGAAGCTGATTTGCATGAACTGCCTTTTAAGGAATTTAGATTTGTTGAATTTGCAAATGTCGTTGCTGGCAATTTCATGGCTGGCCTGTTGGTTGGTGAGTCCAGTCACAATTTGTGCTTTCATTTTGATCATAACTTTTTTGGTTTTCTTTCAATGACCTGTTTTCATTTCTGGTGGTTTAAGATATTATTGGGGTCGTTGATCAGGTGGTCTTTCGGCATGTTTCATCAAAAAATAGCAGGGTTGTTTTTAGAATGAAGGATTTGAGGTTATAGTTAATAGCAATTTTTGCTATCTCATATATATATTTGGTTATTTAGGGTTTATATTGTCGAGGATTTTATTTGTCACGTTGCATGATGCTTATCTCTATTTGATCCTTATTAAGTGATGGATGTAATGTTGTTTCTTTGCTGTAGTGGTGAAATTTTATCTTGCACACTTTGGGAGAATTACTGTATGTAGTTCCTATCCTATCTGAATGAGCGTGGGAATGATGGGCCGATGGTTATTATATTGACACATGCCAGAATAAAAGATGCGCAGGGTAAGTGTGATATTCTGTTTACTGATTTGGGTACTCATCAGATAAGTTTTGGCGTTGCTGTTTTTGGCATTTACAGGAAGTTATCCAGCTTCAGTGAGCAATTCCTTCAAGGCGTCAAAACTATTGATTAATGATCCTATATTGGAAATTCAGGAATTTAAAGAGAGGTATTTTGCTTATCATCTTTGCTCTATGGCTGTTGAATTCATGTATCAATTGTCTTGAGTGTTTTCTGTTGCTTTTTCCTATTTATTTGATTGCCTTAGGCTTTTAGATTTAGGCTTTGAGGTGAGTCCAGTTTTACTACCTGGCGATCAAGCAAGTTCACAAGTTTTAGGGGGAAGCCAGCTATCATCAAAGGATTCGTTTCTTTCAAAAGCTGAAGTCAAATCTATTTCTAAGATCAATGACATTTTTGAGGTGGACCTGTTATCTTTGTTTATTGTGTATTCACTGCAATTGGAAGTCAAATTTGGCTAGATTTGTTCACATCCATATATTATGGCTAATGTCTCTAATACTGGCATTTTATTGTTGCCAATTTGATTGTTATGGTTTTCTTTAAGGATGTTGTTTGTGTTACGGTGGGCATTATTAGCAAAATAGTCATGGATAACCATTCATGGTGTTATCCAGCTTGCCTTCAGTGTCATAGGAAAACTGACATCCAAACAGGACCATTCACATGCGGATGTGGCAAGGATAATGATCAGCCTGTTCTGAGGTAATTGGACTTTTAGTCCATTAGCATGTTTTATTCAAGATTTTGTATTTGACTAGCATGTACATTGGTAGGTATAGAGTTGAAGTAATGGTTACCCAAAACAATGAGAGTAGCAAGTTTTTGCTCTAGGACCGTGAATGTGCTGAATTGATTGGTCAAACAGCTGATGATGTGAATAGGGTCAAGATTGAAGTATGTTCATGTCTTATCATATGCTGCTTCTTATTTTATGTATTATATTTTGTTCTTTCAATTGTAACTGGTGGCTGGTGGATTTGTCCTCTTTCTAGCAAGATGGTGATCTTGATTTGAATGCTTCCCCTCAAGCACTTGACAGACTGTTGGGTCATGTGCTTGCTTTTAAGGTCAGGATTCAATCAAAATTCAAGAATGTCGTTGTTCTTAGATACTCAAATGAACTAGATTTGATCAATGTTGTTCTCAAGATGTTGGCTGATAGTGAGGTGTTCTTTTCTAATATCTATTTTAGTTGTTGTTGCCATAATGATATGATGCATGAGTTTGACTATCATCAACTTATATATGATACAGGCATGTTCCAAAATAGATCCTTCGAACGTTGATTGCAATAATGCTACCCATGCTGAATGTGTAAGTTAATGTTGTTGTCATGAGTATTGATATGTAACATTATTTTTTATTTACCAGTTTATCTTTTATGCAGCAATCTCTATCTGTGACAGCCGACCATGATCCATTTGCAGGATTCCCTTTAACGCCCAAAAAGCGGATGCCATCTGATGAAGTTGATGATGAGTTAGGAAGCTCGCAAATTTCCCTAGCCCAACTATCATCTAACAAATTAACAAGACATTCTGATAAAAGTCAATTTAGCTGATTCCAGATTGTTATTGTTGTGTTTTCATGGTGCTATTAAAATATTGTCATATTAAGCAGACAATTATTAGTTTTCGTTATGGCTACATCTGACAATTCCCCTGGCGCTTCTTTCCGCCATGCTGATGTTTTGGCCATTTGAAAACCGGGTTTTTTGGATTGATGCTATTTTGTCCCTTGTTGCTGTATATTTCTCCCTTTTATATTTTGTCAGCTCTGAAGCTAATTATGACTTAGTTTCAAATAGGTTACAATTCACTTAGTTTTGAGCAATCAAAACTAGCCAATTATCTGTTAGCATGTTTTTTTGTGGATCTTTTAGGCGTCCTAAATTGAGATTTGCCCATATTATGTGTTCCTGCCGTTGTATTGCAAGTTTTCTTATATTAAATATGCCACTAAAAACAATTTATTTTTTCACTATTCATTGCTTAGTTGTCCTCGATACAATTGAACTGTTTTTTACCATACATTTGATGGTCTATATGCTTCTAACAAATTAATGGAGGAGTTAGACTAAATTTAAAAAACAATAATGGAGATAATTTGATGTTCAAATTACATCAAATATTAAAAACAACGAAGAAGAAAAATTTAAAGCTACATTGGCGATCATATTGATACTCGATACTCTCACGTTCTTAATTTGTTTCTTGGTGAACTGTTTGATGAATTTCATTCCCATCTGAATTGCATAAAAATAACAACAAAAAAAACAGATTAAGAAAAAAATAGAATCCGCAGGATTGTGTTAAATTTTTAGTTTTAGTTTTCCTTCTCAATCCATGTGCTTTTTAAATTAATAAAACTTTCTATCCTGACACATATTTCCTCATTTAGAATGTGTTTGGCATGAATGTTATCACTCCATTTTTCCAGCTATCACTGCTTTGATAAAATCATGTGTTCTATATTTCAACTATAATCTTGATGACTTACGCAAGTATAATCTTGATTTTAACTACAGCAAACTAGAACTATATAAAACAACTCTAATCTATGGACAAGAGAAATGAAAACAAAATTTGTAGTGTGCCAGACAAGCAATATATAAACAACCAATGCACATCTCCAATACAAACGTTGAGTCAAGTTTTTTTTTGCATGTTTTGTTACATAATGCCAAATAAAAGATGTAAAATAGAAATTTCATATTTCAAGTTGAACACATGAGCTAATAGATTTGACCGTACAAATTAAACAAATTTGTGTTACTGAATGAAAGTTCATCACTGTATATACAATATCTTCCATTGTAAGGTTAGTAGCAGTTACAGAAGTCAATATTTGCGCCAATGACTATGATCATTTCTATCTTACCTATTTTGAATTATGGCCTTGGTTTGTGTGTCTAGATTGACACCAGACTGCTAAATAGACAATATCTTTCATTGCAAGCTTAGCAACAGTCCCAAAACACAATTTTTCCCGAAACCAAGTGTCATGATTTCTATATTACCAATTTTACTAGTTGTTAATGTTGGACCATATTTTTGCTATCTCATCTACCCTTGGTCTCATCTCTTTATCTTATAACTCCGTCAATTCTATCATTACCCTTTTTCAATATGCAGAATTACCAACATGCAAACATATCTAATCCAGCAAATTCCACCACTAATAGTCAGCCTATGATCCAGAACCAACGAAATGCCTCATATCTGATTTCTTTCATCTTCTAATTTTATTGTAGCTTCTGCAGATTTAAAACAAGCATTTGGTTCTTCGTTTGAACATAAATCTATTATTTAGTTTATAATTCACTGAATTCTGCCTTTAGTCATTTTCAACATGCAAAACTATCAACATGCAAAGAGATCTGATTCTGCAAAAGCCAGGATCAACAGAAAACGTATCATGCAGCAGAAGGGACATGCTCATCCTTAGTCATCTTCGCAAGCAACAGTTAACTGCACTTCAGAATATGATAGTGAGACATTTGATATAGCATGTTATGCAAGAAATCAATTTACTTAGCTGCCTTAATCACATTTTCTTTTGTTTCTTCTCTATTTTTTAGTGATTGCGTCTGATTCATCAGAAAGTGAAAATTCTGAATCCACACAAGGTATTGAAAAAAGAATGTTTCATGCTCTTTTTTGCTATGGTTCAAATATTGCTATTATATCTATTTCTAATTTTTGCAGGTTCAGGCTTTAATTTTATGACTGCCTATGAGGATTGTCAATCTCCAACTAATCAGCCTGTAATCAACACTGAAGGTAATGACTATAATTCTGATTTACAGTTTCAGATGCTACTGCACATGCTCTTAAATTAATATTCAAAATTCTTATCATCATATTGTACTATGATATTAAACAATTTCAGAATATTCTGATCTTGGTGATCAACTCATCCAATGTAGATATTGTAATGCACAAATGTGGTATGATGAAAGAATATCAAAAGATAAAAATTGTCAGAATCCAAGGTTCAGCTTATGCTGTGGAGATGGCAAAGTTGAATTGTCATTATTACAAAATCCACCTCAATATCTCCAACGACTTCTATTTCATGATGATACAATTGATAGTAAAAATTATCAACATAACTTACGAGCATACAACATGATGTTTGCCTTTACTTCTGCTGGAATTAAGCTAGACAAAACAATTAATAATTCAAGAGGACCTCCTACAATCAGAATACAGGGCCAACCATGCCACCGAATAGGCAGTCTATTACCAATGCCTGGAAAAAAAACCCAAATTTGCACAGCTATATATCTTTGGCACAGAAAATGAAGTACAAAATAGAATTAATGCCATGAGGTAGAAGTTCTTTTATTTCTATCAGTCAGAAAATTATTCATTCACTTACAATAGTTTGTGTAGTTATGAATATTTTTAAATATATTTTTTTCAGCCAATATTCTGGAATTCAGAGCCATATTGTTTCAGGTTTAAGTCACATGCTCAATCAACACAATTCTCATGCTAAAAGTTTTAGAATGGCCAGGGATAGATTGGCAGGTGATCAAGCCAATAATATCAAATTGCAACTGATAGCTGCTCGAGGAAAAGATGGGCGTGTATATAATATGCCTAATGTTCCAGAAATTGTTGCACTTATTGTTGGCGATTTTCATCTAGGCTCAAAAAGAGATATTATTGTTGAAACTCAAAATGGAGAATTACAAAGAATCCATGAACTTCATGCTAGCTATCTACCACTACAATACCCTATACTCTTTCCTTATGGAGAAGACGGATATAGAGCTGACATACTTCACCGTTCTACTTCATCCAGCAAAAAAAGAAAGCGAAACCGTCTGACAATGAGAGAGTGGTTATCTTATAGACTTCAGTCCAGGTCAAATGAAGCACAGACTTTATTCCATTCTCGAAAATTATTTCAACAATTCATTGTTGAAGGTTATACCATGGTCAAATCTGAAAGACTTAGCTACATCAGAAACAACCAAAAGAAGCTTAGAGTTGATAAGTATTCTAGCTTACAAAGTTCATTGGACACTGGAACAGCTAAAAGCTTAACCAAGGGAAAAAGAGTCATCTTACCTTCAACGTTTGTTGGGAGCCCACGTTATATGAATCAACTTTACTTTGATGGTATGGCAATATGCAGTCATGTTGGTTTTCCAAATCTTTTTATTACTCTAACCTGTAATCCAAATTGGCTTGAAATTCATAGATTACTTTCAACTTTGAATCTCAAACCAACAGACAGACCAGACATTGTATCACAAATTTTCAGATTAAAATATGAACACATGCTGTCAAACTTAACAAAGGGTCAATTACTGGGAAAAGTGGTTGCATGTAAGTTGACTATCATTTTTATACTTAAATACAAATATAAGTTGCTTATTTGGCCATTTTTCTTTGTTCTATAATGCAGATATTAATGGCTAAAATATTACAATTTAGCCAACACTTTTATAGATATGAAATACAGAATTATACTTACCATCATAACATTATCTTTTATCAATCACAGATATGCATACTATAGAGTTTCAAAAGCGAGGACTCCCTCACGTGCATTTATTGCTATTTCTACATCCAGACAATAAATATCCATCTTCAACTGACATTGACGAGATAATATCAGCAGAAATATCTTCCCATGAAGATGACCCAGAACTCTACAGATTGGTGGAAAACCATATGATACATGGCCCATGCGGAATTTTACAACCCAACTCTCCATGTATGAAAGAAGGCAAATGCAGTCGTTTTTATCCTAAACAATTTTAGCCTCAGACTCTTTTGGATTCAAACAGTTATCCAGTCTATCGTAGAAGAAACAATGGTCATTCAATTTCAAAGAATGGAGTTATCATTGATAACAAATATGTAGTACCTTACAATCCAAAATTACTAAAAAAATATCAGGCACATATAAATATTGAATGGTGTAATCAAAGTACTTCAATCAAATATTTATTTAAATACATAAACAAAGGCTATGACAGAGTGACTGTTGTTATGGTTTCTAATAGCAATTAGACAGCTCAAAATGTTAACATTCAAAATGATGAACTTAAAGGATATCTAGATTGCAGGTAATTTCATCTTAACCTGCATAATTTATTTTCTGACTATTATTTTTACTAACCAACCTATATCACAGATACATTTCTCCCTGTGAAGCTGCTTGGAGAATATTTGCTTTTCCAATCCACGACAAAAAGTCTGCTGTTGAGAGATTGTATTTTCATCTTCCAGATCAACACAACGTTCTTTATGAAGATCATGATGATATAGATGATGTACTATCGAAACCAACTATTTCAGATTCAAAATTCCTAGCTTGGATGAACACTAATAAAGGTTTTGCTGAGGCCAGGAATCTTACTTATTCACAATTTGTGTCAAAGTTTGTATATAATAAAAGAAACAGATCATGGCAACCCAGAAAAAAGGATATACCATTGGAAGATTCATATGGGTACCACCAATCACAGGAGAATTGTTTTATTTAAGAATGATGTTTGGCAGCTGTAAAGGACCTACTTCATTTGAGGATATCAGGACTGTTGCAAATATCCAATATCCAACATATAGAGAAGCATGTTTTGCAATGGGCTTTCTACAAGATGACAGAGAATATGTTGAGGCAATCAAAGAGGTTAAGGACTGGGGCACAACTAATTATCTAAGGAAATTGTTTGTATTAATTCTATTAACAGGTGCCATGACCAAACCTAAAGAAGTTTGGAACCAATGTTGGCATTGGCTAGCTGATGACATTGTATATCAATATAGCAAATCAACAATGAACTCGAGTAGGCCGTGACTGTTTTTATGTTCCATAGCAATGGTTAGAATCATTCACTAACAGCTTGATTTTTATTTCTTATTAACTAACAACTTGCTTTTTATTTCTTAGAAGTACATATCAATGATGATACTCTTAGAAATTTGACATTGATTGAAATTGAACAACTATTGCACATAAACCAAAGATCACTGAAAGACTATCCTACAATGTCATATCCTCAGGATATCAATCTCACATCCTACCTACAAAACAACTTGGTATTATCAGAACTTGATTACAACCATGATGCAACGAGATCAGAATTTGAGCATCTTTTTGCATCCATGACAGGCAATCTACCTATTCATATATTAAAAATTCTATTCATAATAGTTAACATCTTACAAAGAAATGCTCATTGCAAATTATAAATTGTATTGATGCTGTTAATATTCTATTCATAACCGGCAATCTACCCTCATTTAATTCTTTCCATCAACAACAAAATTAATCTTCATTTCAATATAACATTAGCTTACCTATTAATACAGATGAACAAAAAACAATTTATGACAGAATTATCCAAGCTGTCAACAACAATGAAGGTGGAATGTTTTTCCTATACGGATTTGGAGGCACAGGAAAAACATTCATATGGAGAACATTAGCAAGCTCATTGAGAGCAGAGAATCAAATTGTTATTATTGTTGCTTCTAGCGGAATAGCCTCTCTATTATTACCAGGAGGCAGAACTGCACATTCCAGATTTAAAATTCCTGTACCAATTTTTGAAGACTCAACATGCAATATCCATCAAGGGACCCAATTAGCAGAATTATTGAACCAGACAAGTCTAATAATTTAGGATGAAGCACCAATGGCCCACAAATTTTGTTTTGAAGCACTTGATCAAAGTTTAAGAGACATTATCACAAATAAATCAAACTCAAATCAAATATTTGGAGGCAAAGTTATAATATTAGGTGGAGATTTTCGCCAAATACTACCAGTCATCCCAAGAGGAACCCGCTCAGACATTGTAAATGCAGCAATCAATTCATCCTATCTATGGGATTCGTGTGAAATATTGACCTTGACAAAAAACATGCGCTTACACAACAATCTAGAATCAGTTGATGAATAAGAAACTGCCACATTTGCTAAATGGATTCTAGACATTGGAGATGGAATTATAGGTGATGAAAACGATGGTTATGCTACAATTCAAGTTCCTGCTCATCTACTTATTACTCAATATGATGATCCAATCAGTGCTATAGTCAAATCAATATTCCCAGACTTAGATCAGCACCACAATAATCCTGAATTCTTTAAATCCAAGGCAATACTAGCTTCAACAAATGAAACAGTAGAACAAATCAATCATTACGTACTATCCTTCATTCCAAGTAATTATCTCATTACTTATTTAATTGACATTTCCTCAGTCAAAAATATAATCACTGAAATTGTAATTTTGCAAATCATAGGTGACCACATGGAATATCTAAGCTCTGATTCCGTTGATAAATCATAAACTAGTGAAGATTCGTATTTCCAATCAATTACTACTGAATTCCTTAATTCATTGAACACATCCGGTTGCCAACTCATTCTATCAAACATAAAATTGGAAGTCCTATAATGCTCTTAAGGAATCTCAACCAAAATCAAGGTCTATGTAATGGTACTAGATTAGTGGTAACAAAGATGGCAAAACATGTAATTGCAACTGAAATTATCTCAGGCAAAAACATTGGCCTCGCTGTTTATATTCCAATAATGTCAATGTCCCCTTCACAATCACCCTGGCCGTTTAAACTATTGAGAAGACAATTTCCGATTATGTTATCTTATGCAATGACAATTAACAAGTCACAGGGACAATCGCTATCCATGGTTGGACTTTATTTGCCAAAACCTGTATTCACTAATGGCCAATTATATGTTGCATTGTCAAGGGTCAACTCAGCAAAAGGATTAAAAATCCTGATTCATGATGATGAGCAGAAAAGCATGAATTCCACTACCAATGTAGTATTCAAAGAAGTGTTCAGAAACATTAAAAGATAAATTTCAGTTGTTTAATATCAGGTTCAATTCTATTGTCATGCTTTCTGAAATAGTCCTATTCTTTAATAATCAATTCTTCAATATTGCATTATGACTGCATTATATAATTTAACTTATTACAATCTTCAATACAATTCGATTGATTTTAAATATTGAGAATTGACTATCAGCTTCAATTCTTTTGTCATGCTTTCTGAAACAGTGCTACTCTTTTGTGATCACTTCTTGCACACAATTCCATTGATTTTAAATACTGAGAATCCACCAACAACAAGCAATCTATAATTTTTTTAAAACTGCCTCCTTAATCAAACATAACCACTTTGACACAGACACACAGTCAGATATATATATATATACACGTCATTTTACTAATAACAAAATAATAACCATCGAGAAATTTAATTACCACCACAGGAACATGTAAAATAGTTTAGTGATTGGGTGAACTTTACATTATTAATCTATTAATTAATCCATTAAGGCGAATACCTCATAGAAAAAATTAACCCATTTAAGGCCCAACTATTACATGCACACCACAAACAGCACTAAAGTCCAATCAGTTCTGAAACCATTCACAAAAAGACCGTTCGATTACTTCCATAACTATTCACGTTCATACTCTTCACATCACCACTAGCTTTCCCATTCAATAAGAAACAATTGAGTTGCACCATTTCCAACAAAAACCTACCGCCACTTATGGCATTGAGAAGATAAATCAATTAATCAAGTCCACTCAACTATTAAGCCATATTACACGTTCCTCTGGAAACTTCATCTCAACATCCTATCACCATACTTTCACTTCAGAAAAACCCAAAATGAGTATCACATCCTCCACCGCTTCAACCAGAGTAAGGAGTGTCTCTTTAGAAGTTGATATCTTCCAACGGATCATTTCTTCACTTTAAATTTTCTACATTACTAAATCCTGTGTTCATGCAGATCAGATATCTAATTGCAAGACCACCTACAATCATTCAATTCAGAGCAACTTTTCACAATGACCAGGTTATAGTTTAAAATACAAAAAGCTTTTTTTCGTTCCCTTGCATCTGTTTGTTATTCCTTACATTCCATTTACATGGTTTTTGATTGATCATATTATTTCTTTAGAGTTACAATTCTTTCGTTCTGTTTTTTCCCTGTTTCCTGCCTTGCATGTTCTGTTTTTGTCTCTTTTCGCTGGCTTCCATGCTTGCATTGCATTTGCATGCTTTTCGATTTACCATATTATTACTTTAAATATATAGCATTTTGACTTTGCTTTTCTGCTGTATATTCATCACACTTCAGTTATGCTTCAGTTATAGTATTTCTGCTCTGTTTTGCATTTCATTCTTGACATTTCATATATTACTGATTTTCTTATACTTTAGTTATCCTTTGACTGTAGTTTTCGGGTGGAACTTTATATCATTTTCGTTTAGTTCCTTTAACTTTTTTGTATTTCTCTTTTGACATATTATTTCTTTTCATACAATTTTTTCCTTTTTATATCCAGACATTCATAGAAATACCCCCATTCTACCATGAACAATGGGCACCAAATTACCCACAAGAGGTCCGGTTCAAATACAATGGAGCAACCTACCCAATACGAATCCAACAACACCGAGGCAGATATTTTTTTTGTAGATGGACTCGCAGATTTCAGAGCAGATTTAAAAATCTACGAGTCTATCATCATCAACTTCTTTGCCTGCGATGATAACACCATTTTTTATCTACATTTTACACCTCCCCTAAATCAACAGACATGTGGCAGACCAATACTTCATTCCCGTCAACATATCTGGACAACAGAAATAACCCAATGTATACTGGGTGCTCCCCAACCGCTGGTAACATGCAATTACATCAACTTGCATTGTTATGAGAATTTCAATCACATTATTAATCTGTATAAATAATACGCAGGAAATCCCATCACATGCAAGGAAATATCTGAAAGAATGTGACAATCACTTGACAATTTTAAGGAAGAATGCACCTCCTCTGCAATGGGACGTGGTTACGCTCGACCGCGGCATTAAAGATAAAAGTATCATCCGGCCATGGTATAAGTTTCTCAAGGAAAATGACTTCCATCATGGAGACGAGGTATCATTCTACTACCGGCCACACGAAAGAATTTGGGAAATAGTCATTAGAAAAGAAAGGAAGTGGCAATAATTTTCATTTTATATGTAATTATATTTTGTTTATTTTCTCTTAACAATCTCTCTTTTACCAACATTATAAATACATATCTATCTAATCTTCAATTATACTATTCTGATTGCAATTTTACTAACCAAGTGACCCATGCGTACGCACGGGTTATAGACTAGTTTATTTGAAAGTCATTCTTTTAATTTAAAGTTTCTGCAAAACTATATCCAAAGAGCATAATGGTGCAGGTGGTTTCCGTTACTAAATATTTGTTTTATAATTTAAAATTCATAAAAATATATTATTTGTATTAATTTTATTTTTATAAAATAAAATATTTGTTTTAGAATTTGTCACGTAAAATTAGAATTCATATATTTTAGAATTTTGTTTTTAGTGAGTCAATTTGATTTACTACGTGTTTGTTTTTGTTCTGCATGTTGGTTTCCAATTAAATGTAGTAAATGTGATAGTTTTACTTAGAGTTTTTTGTGATGAGACATAAGGAATCTATATCTATATATATTTATCTCCTCCTTTAGCTACAAACACATTAGAAAAACATTTTGCATTTTTTTTTCTAAATTTCTTTTCTTCCTTTTCTTCTAAAAAAATTATTTTTTTGAAAGCAAGAACATTAGTATTCAGAAGGTTGGAGGATCATTTTGCTACACACGATCCGAACCAACGGATTGTCGTATCTTGGGAAAGAAGCGCAATCAGATTTTCCTACCAATGCAATGGGGGCATTTTCTCACTAAGTATAGCATTTCCGCGCTTCAACCCAGATCATATTTTGTTCTATCATATTTAGTTTGAGGCTTTGTATTTTCTTCTCATTTATTTTATTTTATTTTATTTTAGATAGAAATAAAATACCCTATTAGACTATTAGCATGACAAAGCATAAACAAAATTAAGAAAGAGATAAAAAAACAATAACTTAAAAAAGAAAAAAAATATCATCAATGATTTAAATTAATAATTTAATAAGTTATGTTAGCTTAAAATTCATGAGTTTTATATTTAATAATTAATTTAATTATATGTTATGGGTTGGATTGAGTTGAATTAAAAAAATAAAACTCATTACTTAATCCATGCTTAGATGGATCTAATTGGATTGGATCAATCTTGAGCCAAATTCTTAAAAAATTTAACTCAAACTGTTTAGGTTGGTTTGAAACGGATTGAATAGATGATTTATCAAGTTGATGAACAATTTTACAACTAAAGACTAATATTATTAAGAGTTATATAATTCTCTCTCTCTCTCTCTCTCTCTCTCTCTCTCTCTCTCTCTCTCTCTCTCTCTCTCTCTCTCTCTCTCTCTCTCTCTCTCTCTCTCTCTCTCTCTCTCTCTCTCTCTCTCTCTCTCTCTCTCTCTCTCTCTCTCTCTCTCTCTCTCTCTCTCTCTCTCTATATATATATATATATATTAATTCTTATAATTATTGATGTGATACAATACAATTTTTTTTGTCTATTTTTCTCCATTGCATTAACTATCTTATATATTGTTTATAGTTTTTTTTTTCCTCTTCTCTTCCTAGCTATCTTTCTTTATTGTTGCCCAAAAATTCATATAAATACAATTTCTCTATTTTTTTTTTTATAACAACACAATGATTTCTCTATTACCAATACGGAAACACATCATACTCTACTCAGGGGAAAAAAACATCATACTCTCGTGTGTTTGGTCCAGCGACCAGGGTCACTCGACCATGAATATATTATGCATCAAAGTGACGCAACTCCGATTTGCTTCAACGTTATTTAAAAGATTTGTGGCGTAAATATTGTTGTCAAACATGGCACTGAACGTACGTACGTGATCCAAACACACACGAATCAATCAGCAGAGCATATCCACGTGATAAATGCGGGATGATAGAAAGAGCAATAATAATAACATAAAAAGTGGAGGCCAAACACTATAATCATCTAAATAAATTGATGAGAAATTCGTGTCTGTATAGTTCTTTTTATACAAAAATTTATATAACAAAGAGAGAAACAAAAAAGTATGAGATAAATCAAATAATTAATACGATGAAAAATTAAAATAAAATTTTATAAAATATATTATAAGAATATTTTGTATATAATATAACTTTATAGTGTAAAAAGTTTTTTTTTTCTCACATGTATACTCCTTCCAAAACAATCATGTTGGAGACACCATCAACATTAAATATGTTTATCTCTTTCCATGAAAATTCAAATCTTAGTTCACTATGTAATGGAAAACTAATCCCTTCCACTAGACCAAACTCTTATTTTTAAATAATAATAATTATATATCTCACTCTTTTACAATTTGTTTTTATCTTATTTTTTCTTTTTACTCCCTCTAATTTTTCCATCACATCACATATTATATTTATTATTTTATATTTCTATTTTCTCTTTTTCTCTCTATCTTTTTCCTTTTTTTTTTTGCTGAATTGTTGTTTCCTCCCGTCACTCCAATTCATCTCAATATATGATGGACGTTTAACATTTTCCGAATGTTTTTATTGTGTGTAATTTTTTTTGGAAAACTTTATTGTACATTTATATTATATCTTATAGAATTTCAACGTTGATAGATACATTTGGATATCTTATCAATTATTGCGTAGCTGGTATGAGAGAGAGACAGCACATGAAATATGAAATTTGATGATATGATTAAAAAAATACATTTTTTGCTTTCAATTAGTTTCATCACATTAATAATAATAATAATAATAATAATAATAATAATAATAATAATAATAATAATAGATAAAGTTACTATGCACTTTGTTTGAAAGGAGAAGTAGTAGATCAAAAAAGAAAAAAAATAAGTGAGAAATAAGGTGGAAATAGAATTTATTTGGTTGAAGAGAAATAGAGTCAAAAGGGAGAAAAACATTTGAAATAAAAGTTTTTTTTTACTGATTGAATTAAAGTTGTTAGGTAAGTAAGAAAAATAATATTATAATTGTGAATCAACTTGATCCACCATGAATTCGAGTCAAATTGGTTGGAAAAAATCAACCCACCTAATTATATGCAAAATGTGGGCCAACTCATTTTGAATACCGCTAACTAAAGTTGGACTCATGGTGAGCTAGGTTTAGGCATGACAATGAGACGGGTCAGGACATGTTTGTCTATATCCACATGTTTGTCGCCGTAAAAAGTAGGGTGGGTTCAAGCTTAGATTTATAAAATGCGGCGGAAAAAAAATGAAACTCAATTCTCATACCCGTCAAGTTTTATCGGGCTTGAGGAAACCCATCTCATTTTTTTAATTTTTTTATATTGTTCATATACTTTAAATAAATCATACATTAAGTTATTTACTACATTTTAATTCAAATAATATATATTAATTAATAAGAATAAATAGCATAAAGATATTTATGAATTAAACATATAATTTTTAATTTTATTATTTAATTAGTATTATAATTATAATATTATTTAGTATTTAACTATTAAAATAATTATTGTATATTTTAAATAGCTATAAATAAGAAAATAATTAAATAATTATCTAATTAATAATTACATATATTATACAATAATAGAGTTATATATAAATGTATTCTAAATATATAAATAGTGAGACATTTACATGGTAAGGGCAATAGTAAGGGCAGGGAGTAAGGGTAGAAATAGATCAAGCCTTAAATATGGTTCTATGACCTCACCTGTTTAAAAGCCTGACCTAGCCTATTTAATGAAAAGTATATAGGCAAATATATATATCACAAGAAGAGAAATTGAATTATAATTTTAAAAATTTTAAAACCTTTTTCTTCAGCAACTAATTTATCATCTGAAGTATAAGTTTAACAAAACAAATTACAGATTTTTGCAAGACAGATTCAAACAATAGAAACAAAATTTGCAAAACAAAATAAGTTTATCAAAAAATAAAATCAAATTCAAATCCTAGGTTAGTGTAAAACAAAAGATAAACAAAAAGAATATAAGACACATAGATCTTTACCAATTCGTCTCTACCACTGAGATTACATCCAGTTCTTGGTTAACTATCAAGTTCCACTAACTTCAACAAGTTACAAGTATTCTATCATTGTCACTTTTGGCTCTTACAACTTAATTTCTACACCAAGCTTGACATAACCTATTATTATTTATCCTACCAAGTCACCGCTAGCTCTAAACAAATCAAAAGATTTGTAATTTGTTTGCACACTAGCTAACTCTTAATCGTCTTACAGACGGATATAAAATCTAAGCACTTAGTCTTTTTTCTCAATGTGTTCAAGGTGTTTTGAGAGCCTTTACAAACTTTACAAGAATTTGCAAAGAGCTTTTTACAAAAGAATTTGAATGTTAGCATGTAGGTTTGTGTCCCATGTCTTTAAAGCTTCTGGTATGTATAGGCATTCATCTTCAAGTGTTCGTTGTCTCTAAGCGGATATAATTATTCTCCTAAGCTTGCGTCTGATGTTTGTAGCCGTTGGAGCAATTTAATGTTTGCATAAAATGCACATCCCTTTTCATGCTAGAAAACCACTCTGGTTGGCTTTCGTGTTTATCACTTTAGCAGAAAACTACTTCCTTTGAGTCAAGGCAAGTCTGTCATAGCAGAGTGTGTCTTTTTTGTTGTTTGGCAATTTCCACATCTTGAACTTCATTTATTCTTCATAGAATTTGATAGATCCTAGGAGAATATCTTGTGAGACAGTTTCTACAAAATGAATCTCAGACACAAAGTATTAAATGAAGTCTTTAATGTTATCTTTAATGTTGCATCAAATCATGGCACATCTCTGTTATCGTCTAAAAATACAACGCAAATACATGAGTCAAGGTCTAACATCGCATAAGACGTGTAACATTATGTTTTTCGTAATGTTTGATTAAGTGGTTTTAATTAGCTCACAAGAGTAATTAAATTTAATTTAAGTGACATAATTAATTAATTAATTATGAGATGATGGTGTGGTGCTTTGTATGTATGATTATCTTTACATATGTGCAAAATCGTGTTTGGGGGTGTGAATAGTAAGTTTTAGAGTGTTTGGGTTTAGATGAATGGGCCTTGAGTGATAGGAATGAGGTGGGTGAGTTTAGGAAGGGGTGATGTGCAAATAGAGGGAAAGGGAAGAGTCATACACTCTGCTTTTTATTGGCTCTAAGTTGAACCCAAACACAAAGTTCTCTCATTTCACTCTCTTCTTCCTCTCAAAGACAACCTTCCTTACAAGAACTTGAGAGCTTAAGACCTTTAATTCCTTTACTCAAGGAACCTTGTAGCACTTCTTTATTCGAGTTATATTTGAGGGCTAGTTCAGTGGTAAGGAACTCCCTTCTTTCCATTCTTATCTTTGATTTTTGTTTTCCCTCCATGAGCACTTTTGGAAGTTCATAAAAGTGTTCATTATCATGATTTTGGTGTGATTTCTATTGGTTTTTTGGGGTTTTGGTGGTATAGATGGTGTGGAGTTGTTGTGTGAGTGGGAAAAAAGCTTTCTTCTTAGACCTAAAGTTTCCTCCTTTCTTCCTTCCTTCTTTCAAAGCTAGTTCATTGATTAGATTATGATGTTTTGAGAAAGTGATACGAGATGTTGATGAGATGATGTTGTATGTAACATGACATTGAGAAAAAAATATGATGTTTTGATATCTTAATGAATATTGTTTAATAAGATGAATTGAGTTGAAATATTATTATTTGATTCTCATGCAATTCGCATTCATATGATGAGTCAGTGTTTGATTATGAGAACTTATGTTATGAAAAGTTTCATGATATTTGATGAACTAGATGAGAATTCATGATTGTTGTGAAAGATATGAATGGTGAATTAATGATGAATTGAACAAGATGTGAATGATGAATTGATGATGAATTAAAGTAATGTGGATGAATTGATGGATTGGTGATGATTGAACCTTTATGTAATGGTTGATGAACTGATGATTATTATGAGATGTCCTATTATGAAAATTTTAAGACTTATGTTTTATATATGATTTTTACATGTTATGTTATATATGTGATGATAGTGGATCATGCTGTAATTGTTAAGTTTTATCCCCTTTTTAGTATGTTTGTTTTTAGTAAACTTATCCTTGTGTTGTTGTACGTGTGGTTCATGTTTGGGATGATCTAATATCTAATTTACGTGGGAAACAGATGGCTAAGAGGTGACCCTATGCCTTTTGGAGACATCATGGATAAACATACCTAGATGTGAAGACATGATTTTTGTTTCTTGTTTCCTTTTTAGTGTTATGAATAATGTCGATTAACTCAAAGTCTAGGAAGTTTATCTTCATAGGATTACCATGTCTATATGCGTGTTTTGAGGAGATTTGAGTTGCTCTGATGTTGTATTAGTTCATGTTATGTTGGAGTGTCATAGGGCACATGGTATTTTTGGTTATGTATATATATCATGTGATGTTTTATCTTGATATCATGTGTTTTAGCTTTTGGTCTTTGAAACACAAAAAGTTTACAACTATTTTCATAATTAAATTAATCAAAGAGTTTTAAAGGAATTAAAATAGTCTTCTACTTAAGATAATTCATAATTTCATGTACTGGCAAAAGGTCATTACAAAATAATAACATAATTATGTAATTAATAATTACATATTATATATTAATAGAATTATATATAAATGTATAATTATATTATTAATAATTATAATTATATCCATAGTGGGAAGGGTATGGTGGCGGGATGAGGAGTAAGGTAAGAATAGGCTGGGCCTTAAATAAAGGCCTATGGGTTGACCTATTTAAAGCTTGGCCTAACCTAATTAATAAAAATTGTAAAGACAAATATCACAAGAAGGAGGGTTGAATTATGATTTTAGAAATTGCAAAACTTTCTTTTCAACAACAAAGTTATCGTTTGAAGTATAAGTTTAGCAAAACAAATAATAGATTTTCGTAAGAAAGATTTAGACGATAGAAATGGAATTTGCAAAACAAAATAAGTTTTTCAAAAAATATAATCAAATTCAAACCCCAGGTCAGTTTAAAACAAGAGATCAACAAAAAGATATAAGACATTGATATTTATACTGATTTGTCTTTATCACTAAGACTATGTCTAGCTTTTGGTTAACCATCAAGTTCCATGAATTTTAACAAGTTATAAGTATTTTGTCACTGTCACTTCTGGCTCTTACCTCTTAAACTCTATGCTAAGCTTGACACAACCCAGTATTCTTTATCCTATAAAGCTATTGTTGGCTCTAAACAAATCAAAAAACTTATAGTTTGTTTGCACACTAACTAACTCTTAATTGTCTTACAAATAAATATACAATCTAAGCACTTAGTCTTTTCTCTAAAGGTGTTCAAGATGTTTTTAGAGCTTTTTACAAAAGAATTTGAATGTTAGTGCGTAGGTTTGTATCCCGTGCCTTCAAAGCTTTTAATATTTATAGGCCTTAGCCTTCAAACTCAAGGTGTCCCATGTCTTCAAACTCTTAATCGTCTTACCGGCGAATATACAATCTAAGCACTAAGTTTTTTTTCTCTCAAGGTGTTTTTAGAGCTTTTTCAAACTTTGCAATAATGTACAAAGAGCTTTTTACAAAGGCATTTGAAGGTTTTAGCACGTAAGTTCATGTCCCATGTCTTCAAAGCTTCTAGTATTTATAGGCTTTCATCTTCAAGTGTCCATTGCTTCTAAATAGATCTACTTCTTCTCTTTTCTCTTGAGCTTACGTCTAATATTTGTGGTTGTTGGAACAATTTAATGTTTGTATTAAATGCATGTCCTTTTCATGTTGAAAAACCACTGTGGTGAGTTTTCATGTTGACACTTCAACAAAAAAAACCATTCCTTTGAGTCAGAGAAGGTTAGTCACAGTAGAGTGTGCCTTTTGCCTTTTGATGTTGTTCAATAACTTCTAGATCTTAAACTTCATTTATTCTTCATAGGATTCAATGGATCCTAGGAGAATGTCTTGCGAAACAATTTATGCAAAATAAATTTCAGACACAAAATATTAAATGAATTCTTTAACTTTATCTTCAATATTGTATCAGATCATGACAAATTTCTATTATAATTTGAAAATATAGACATAAATACACGAGTCAAGGTTTGATATCGCATAAGATGTAACTTTTAACCTTTGTATTTATTTGCATCTAATTAAAATAATTAAGGGTTCTAATTCGTGTAAATACACAAATGTCTTTTGACTTAAGAAAAAGGCTAGACTTAGGCTTTCAATAAAACCTTTTTATTTGAATAGGTTAGGCTTAGGCTTATAAAAAAACCCTATTAGACGTTATAGATGAACCTATTTATTTGTGTAATATAATAAAAATAATATACATATTATTAGGAATAATACTATTAATGAAATCAATTCATAATATAAAGATCAGATTTTTAATATTAATAATTAATAATTTTATATATAAGAAAATACTTAATAGACTATTAGTCTACCACTCACGGCATAATCCGTAAGGTGAACACTAATTATCTCGCACTTTCACCTACTCGTTAGTAATATGTTTTTGTTTTAATAAAAATGTGTAAAAACTAATTATACAATGACAACCAGAAGTTGAATTGGCTTGCTATATAGCCTTTTTACGTTAGCCTTATCTATGGCTTTTATATTATTATTTTTTATTGCATATTACGTTGGTTTCTTACTTTTTTATAAAAAAATAATTTTTAATAGCGCAATGAAAGGCACCACTTTTTCACCGCATAAATTAATAAAAATAAATTTATTGACCTATTTAAAAATAAGTGTGTGGACATCTAGAGTAGATTTTTATATAGATTAATAAGTCGGGTTAATCTTTTAGAAAGGTCAAATCAGACTTAAAAAGAGATTACATACCTAAACCTTAATTTTATATAACAAATCAGACCTATTTTCATGTTGAGAGTGACAATACCCAAATTCAATCCCAAACACCATCAAAATGAGTTTTCTCTATCAAAATTAGGGTCACGTTGGACAAGTACCCATAGGTTTATTTTTTTATTTTAAAAAAATCATTATACTATTACTTAAAAATATATAAATTATAAATTTATCATATATCTCTTCCTTAATTATTTGGTAGTTATATCCTCTACAATTACAAATTGAGCAACATTAGTTTAACAATTTAAATTTAAATACTTAATTGTTTTAACATTTTGTAAAAAAAATGTTTGAATTTATTTTTATTTTATGTGAGTCAACTATGTAATCCACCGGTCAATGATGGAATGAGCCTGATTGGCTATTTCTCGGCTCGCCATAAAATAAGTCAAGTTGGATTAACTGAGTTTTTGAAAAACATGTGGTGAGTTATCTTGGTCCACTTTAACAGCTCTACATTATGGTAATTAATTTTTTTTAGGGTATAATGGCGTCAATACGGATCCAACTTAAATCCTTATATGCATCTATCACAAATCCTTCATCACTACTTCATTAGGTCTGACCCTAGCGTGTTTGAAAGCAATTAAGTTTGTTTTCATGCATCCTTTTTAATTTTAATTATTGTTTTAAACCCTGGAGTCAATTCACTAGGCAATTAACTTTAAAAATCTTACTCACCGGTAAGAATTGATCGAACAAATCCAAAATCGATAAAACTAGGGTTTTAAAAAATGTTTTTTTATTGTTTAGTTTAATCTAAAACTATTTTAAGATAAATAAAACTATTAATTTGAAGATTACACATAGGTATAAATTATTTTTATAATTATTATTTAGTTTTGTCCCTCTATTTTTAAATGTTTTAAATTTGGTCCATAATTTTAAAAATTATTCGTTGTCACCTTTGGTCTGATATATGTTGTGAGTGTCAATTTGGATGAAAGGACAACATTGGGCATTTTTTTTAAGTTAGAAAGACTAAATTAATGACTTTAAAAATAGAAAGATTAAATTTGAATAATTTAAACATAAAGGATAAAAAAGTAATTTAATCATATTTTATTATGAGAATTTATATTAAATACGCTGACCATATAATTTAATATTATTAAATAATAAATTGTCATGTATACTAAAATTTTTATCTTTTATAATAAATACTTAAAAAATTATGTTTGATGATTTCAAATGAATTAACCACATAGAAACAATATATCAAAACTAATTAATATCTTCTAGAAATTTATTTTGGAAATTAAAATCCCAATAATCAATCTTTAGATCAAAAATTGAAATTTCCAAATCCCAAAGTGCATAAATATCCGAGTCACCATCTTATTTGCATTCCAACCTATTGAGTGTTTCTTGAGTTGGGTTCAACTATAACTCCAACTCCAAACACCACGGAAAAAAAGCTTTTGATGATGGTTCTTTGACCCATTTAAAGATGATTTTGAACTGTCTTTGAAGCTAACCTCATGAAAAGTTAAGACTTTTTACGACGGTTTTTAAAAAATCGTCTTAAAAAAGTTATCATTCTAAGACGATTTTAGGCAAATAAACATCTTAGAATAATGACATTCTAAGATGATTTTACTGAAAACCATCTTAGAATGTTTTTTTTTAAAACAAATTGAGAATTCTAAGATGGTTTTTTTAAAAATCGTCTTAGAATGTCTACAATCTAATATGGTTTTTCAAAGAACCCTAGAATATCCTTTTTTTTAAAAAAATAAAACAAAATGAGGATTCTGGCCTAGAATATAGATATTTTAAGACGATTTTTTAAAGATCCGTCTTATAATATCTTTTTTTATAAAAAAAATAAAAAAATGATGATTCTAAGATGATTTTTCAGATAAACGTCTTAGAATGTCTTTTTTTAAATAAAAAATAAAAATTTTAAAATTTAAAATAAAAAATTTTAGTATAATAAAATATTATTTCAAACTATTTCTTTTTATGTTAATATTATTATAAATAATAAACCCATGTTTCAATGTACATCACCTCCAAAACATGTGCAGTAATGCAAACAATTTGGAATAGTGTGTTATGGATGCAAGAATAAGATAACAACACATTGTGTATGATCTCACCCAAATTGTAAGATTCATCAATCATTTAAAATGCCATAAAAAGTATTTTAAGATACACAAATATCAAAAACATCTATATACTAAAATTTTAAAGTGAAATTGCTCATGTATAACTAACAAAGTAAAACATGAAATTCGAAGCAATGGAAAAAAAACTAATATTAAAATTTAGCTTTATAGCCCTAAATTTTATTGTTTTATTTAAAAAAAAGCAAATATAATTTAATTATTAACTTAAAAATACAATAGATAAAAACCTATCAACTTTTTACAAATTATGATAATCATCTCCCCATTTGGAAGGTCTACTTTCCAAAAATTAATCACTACTAAAAAATTATTTTTTTACGACGCGCATTCTAAGACGGTTATATGTAACCGCCTTAGAATGTCACGCGGTGGCAGTTTCATAATTAAGAAAAATAATTTTTTGTATGATACACATTCTAAGACGGTTTTACAGAACCGCCTTAGAATGTACTAGGGGGAACTTAAGCGACGACGAGTTTATATGTAAAAACGTCGTTGTTTTTATTCCCCTAATTACATAATTGTCACTGTCGCGTGTATATACTTTGAAATCCCTAGCCTTCCTTTGACTCTTGCCTTGGCCACCAGCTCACGGTCGCACAAGGACCACAAAGTTAACATCTCAAGCTTCCATGCAACTTCCTCTGTCGTCGTTACCTTTAACAACTTCTCCATCTTTTCCAAACCCCCCACGCTGTTATCTCCTCTGCTGTCGTTCCCCATCGTCCACGTGCCTACTGAGTCACCCATCTCCGCCTACATGCGCGATCTGCAGACTCTCATCAATTCAAACGCTAAGCACTTTTCAGGCTTTTCTCCCTTACCTCCATCGCCTCAGGTTCAGCCTCAACAAGAACAACAACAGCAACAATCGATGGTTTCGTTGCAAGCACCGTCGTCGTTTCAGCTGCCGTTTTCACCTGTGCTGTTTGGGTGTTTGAATTTGTAGCTGGCGTCCTACCCTCTTTTGTCGATAGGGCTTCTGTTTTCCCCAACTTCTAGTCAGTTAGGGTTTCCACAACTTCCACTTTCACCGACCGTGCCAGTTCTTAGCTCAGCTTTTTTAGGGTTTTTATTTTTTGGGTTGTTGTTGTGTTACCTGTACATAGTGCTGGTGCTAGGGGGAATTCAATTTGCGGTGGTTGGACTCGAAGTAGTCCGCTACTGCTTAGTTTAATTCTGTAAATGGGATATCAAAGACATGAAAAAGGGTACAATTTTGCATTGGTTCATGCTCTCTGCTGTTTGGGGATATGCAAAAACAAATTACATGTTATACAATTATAGTGGGATTATTATTATCATTGTCATTATGATGTTGTTTTGAATATAATCAAAATCTTTATTATCTTCACTGTTGTTCTTCTCTTCTTTTAATGTCCTAACCATGCTGATATTGTCATTTATTTCTTTGCTATTTGTCACATAAGCTAATGATAATTGGCAATTCCTTTTGACACTTCAATTGGTTAGATCATGGTCCCTTCCCTTGTGAGCGATTATGTCTGGCTATCCCCTGTCTGATGCCTTCCAAGCCTTGAATGGGAAATAATTGATTGGTGAATTATAATTGCATGGTTGAATAAGAAATAATTGACAAGTTGAATTATATAAATTGTTTAAAATTGGAATACAAACTGTATGTTTTGTGCCATTCTAATTACCATGTTTCCCACACTTACCTTTATTTTCTTGCCCATTCTCAATTATTTCAGTGATTACCAGTCACTAGGAATCTTAGAAGTGTTTTAGTAAAGATCCAAAACCAAGTACAAAATTGTGTGGCTTAAAACAGAAGTAGGACATACATTCGATGTTATTTTCCATCTAATATGCTTCATCTTGTATTTCCAATAGACGTGATTGACTTGGGCATACTGCAAAGAGAAAATGATCAATGCCAGGGGAGCATCGTGCTCTACTCCTATTTCTACAAGTTGTATGGTGTAGTCCAGCACTGCAAGATTCAGACCACTAAATAAGACTAAAGAGAAAATAGATGAAATATAGCATAGAAGTTTACAAAAGCATGCCAAACCAACAACTCAATTGAATTAATCCTTTATTGCAAGAGTAAATTTGCTATATTGCAGTCAAAATCATAAGCATAAGCATAGCATCTTATCAGAAATATGTGTATTGTAGCACTACTGTACTAACACTTACAAAACCTTTCAAAACAAGTATCCATCATAGAGTGCCCTTAGCTCTGAAGTGGCAGTCGGTGTATAAATAAGCAGGGAGAAGAAAGAAACAAAATATAACAGCAAAATCAACATAAATCAATCTGTTATATAAATTAGAGTCTTCACTCTCGAAAGTGAGGCACTCACTTCACAAGCTCTTTTCATTGTATCCATGTCACTCTTTTTCTCCATCTATATGTTCACTCTCAATCAAATAGATTCTAGGCATTCACATTCTCTCCAGAAAGTATTCTTTCTTCCATATAATTGTGTTTCCTAAAGAAATTAACTTACAATTAGGAATAGGAATAACGTGTATCTTGATAATAGATCTATCTATAAGTTTCCTTCCATATTTTAAATTAATGAATTTGATCCTCACAATTTTGAAATAATTTCTTAATATAACATGGTAGTCAAATTTGATTAAAATACAAGGACTTAAAATATATTTATTTTCTAATAATGAATGACTAAATTAATCAACTATTGGAATAAATTATGTCTATCTCAACATAAAAAGAAGACGTTGCACATAAAAAATACTAATAAAAATATACAAGATAATTGGATGGATGATGGATCAATAAATTACATGAACTGACATTTGTTAGCTATAAGCATCATCTTAGCAATTAAAATTGAATATTAAATTGCAATTATTATTATTTTGACAAGAAAAGGAAGCAAACTGTTTTCTTTTGGAAGACAAAGTAATATAGTTGACAGTGACATTATTAGAAAAGTAAAACTTCATACTTAGTAGGCAATTTCTTGCTACAAAGTTCTAATGCTAGTGTTTGATGGAAAAACATCTGAATCTAATCAAAGGATCAATGTTATTCTACTATGCTTTCATTCTTAAGCTTTTTATTTTATTATCTGGACATATTAATAATTTGGCTGAATGATTGATGTTATAAGTAAACAGTTTCCTTCATGCAATAGAAATGGAAAGTGATACTCTTTTACAGCATCAGATTTTGTACATTGACTAACTGGTATTGGAGAAAAAAGGCAATTGGTTGGTGTCAAGGCTTGAATGTATATAAAATGTCAAAAACTATTATTATTTTTTACTAATTTGCAAGTGCAAGTAAAATAACCAAAAATAGAAATCCTACCGGTCAAATAATTGTGGTTCCCCACCATACATTAGTAAAATATCCCCCAGCTCTACCCTAAGTAAATCTTGATGGAATGAAACCCCCGAGTAACAAGCTGCAGCAGCAATGCGTCCCCAATTGGGGTCTATACCATATATAGTAGCCTGATGAAACATTAGGTTGGATAATTAGACTTTAGCCGGATTGAAAAATGTAAAAGATTTCTTTAGTTCAATTATCATCCCTTTACAAGTGAAGATGATGCAACTAAACGCCCAACTTTTGCTGCTTCAACCTCACTATTTCCACCAGTCACACTGACCTGCAAAGTGAAGAGGGAATTTGATGAAAAATAACAAAACAATATCAATCAAGACTAAGTCAACATTTTGGATAAGCAACATCAACAGAACTTCAAAATCCATACACAAATTACACTTTCATGAAATTGTTTCAAAATACCTTCTCGGTATTCAGAAAAGTTTCAACAGCAGCTGCATCCGCTAATGACTTATAAGTTGCTTCAAGAGTGCGTATAGCAACAGTAGTGTCCATGTTCATAGAACATATAAATGAGAAATTCTATAGTAAAATATATAAAAAGAAAGAGAAATTGCAATTTGAAAGAAAGAATAAGAGACTTTACTTGTCCATGGTGGAAAAATCTCGAAGGCACATAAATCCAAGACAAACCTCTGTTTCCTTCACAAACATAAACACCGGTTCTGTAGATTCTGCCAATTTCTTCTTTCAACATGTTTTCAGAACCCAATAATAATTCCTCCAGTCCAGAGCTATTCAAGCTCAGCCTCAATATTCACTGTAGCTACTCTTTCATACTATTCAAACTAATTTTAAAAGTTCACTAACTTGTCACATGCTTCAAATTTCCAAATAGGGAATAACACATTAACACCATTCAAAATCTGCTTTCAAAAATAATCAAAAACAATTTCAATATTAGGACATACCACCTAATCCCAATACCCGTGCAACATAGAACTCATTGGAAGAAAAACCAATAGTAGAATTCAAAACATAAAATGGAAACTCACTACTAAGAAAAACCAATACCTGATAGATAATTGCAGGTGTACCAATCTCCAATGAAAACAATAAGTCCCCATATGGGGTATCAAAAGGAATCAGAATGATGGGCCTGTTGTTTATTATGATGAAACCCCCAAATCCACCAACAACTCTCTGAAGATGAAGGGAAGGGAAGTAGAAAAAGCTTTCAGTTTGATCCTTCACTTGAAACTGGTAAGTCCAGTTCCACTTTGCAGGAATAGGATAGTTTGTGCCAAGAATGCCATCTTGCCACGAAGTCCTCCTTTGTTGAACTGTAGACCTTTCTCATGAAAATTCCATAACTTTTGAGCTCACTGAAAACAAATCTGGTAACCCCTACCCCCCCCATATATAGTAGTACTGGTGCCTATGAAAATTGTGTACTGAAATTAAATTGCAAAATCTATAGAAATGTCTAAAATGGTTCAAAAATAAGGCATAAACCTCCGAAACCCCCTACTATACCGAAACCGCAACCTACGCCAAAACCTAAAAAAGAAAAATTAGCATTCGAGATAGGAATTTGAGATTCCAAGTATGCAGAAATCGTGAAACCCAAACTAGCGTACCAAATCCAATCCTGGTTCCGTTGAAGGAAATAACCATTTCCTTCTTTCTTTCTTTATTTCTTTCTTTCTTTCTAGCTATATGGAGTTAAAGGAAATCACAAAAGAGCGAGTGCGAATTAATTAACTAGTCGAGAGTTAAAGGAACTCACTCCGGAACCCTATTTTCCTTTTTTGCTGAGGACTACAACGACAATGACGACATCATTTTGCGCCAGCTCTCGTTCCTGAGAACTGTTTGGGTTAGCGATGCCACCGTCGAGTCCATGTTGGTGATGGAAGAGTTCAGGAAGCTTCTGTTGCTCTCTGATAGGGCTCTGTTCTTGGTCGAATTTGAACTCTGGAATTGCGCCACAAAATTAAGTTTCCGGAAGAGGGTTTCGTTGGTCACGGGGAGAAGATTTAGGAATAATGGTTATGAATGGAAAAAGACACTAATTTTAAAGACCGGTCTTAACAAAACCCTATTTGAACCCCTATATTTAAAGACGATTCTAAGTAAACTGGCTTTAAACATTCAATTTTAAGACGGTTTTTATAAACCGTCTTTGTATATCTTTTGTTATTTACAAAATTGTCATTGTATTTAATTTTAAAACAGTTCTTAAAAACAGTCATCAATTTCGCATCGAAAAATATAATTTTTGTAGTAGTGAAAGCCTCCTTACCAGCCTTCCTCATCTTGTTCAACTTATAGCTCTCTCCTACCCATGCATCATGCTTTTGCATTCCTCATACTTAGATTCACAACTTGCTCAAATCTAGCAATAGTAGGTCAATGTGTTGCTCGCTTATTGCGATATTTCACTTCTCCCCCTTTAGTAATGTATTGTCCCTTTCGTCATCGGCGAGTGACCCCACTGCCAGTAGAGACACCATAACATCAAGCAAGTGGCTTTTAAAACCTTGGAGATTGAGCACTATGGATTTCAAACTGTTGGAGGTTGTATCCTTGGGGTTTGAGGGTTATGGCCTTTCAACTTAGTGAGAGTTTGAGTTTAATCTTCCAGCATGGGCAAGGTGATAGACACCTTTGACAAAGTGGCATTTAGCTTCGACAACATGTGGGTTTGGGGAACAATAACATAGCTTGACATAAAGCCTTAGGGGGATGTTTGTTCGTCTCTTGGCAGGCACACTGAATCGATCAAGTAGTACAATGGACAATTACAAGTATTATTTTCCCAAGGGACTTGTATAATATAAGTAATGTTGCGTAGATATTAACGTAGGCTAAAGAATAGCACAAGAAAGTAATAAAAACATAAAATTTGGTTGATTTTGTGAATGCTAGAAAAGAAGTTTTTGTGGTTTTATAGCAATAATACAATTGTGATACAAGTTAAAATATATGATAGAAACGTTACATGGGTTAGAATAACCAAATCTTTACTTTCTTCTTCATTATAACACCATACATATTCCATTTGAATTCTCATAGTAAAATCAACCAATAAAAGTGTTCATAATCCAAATTCCATAGGTAAAAAGAGTCTTAGCACCTTTCATAAGCCTTGATCCCTCAACAACTTAACAAAGATATTAGCCTTAAGCTTTATGACAAAAGATAACCAATAAACTCAACTCCATTCCTAAACACTGAGCATATTGGGTATATTACTTTAGATCTATATAATAAAAGTGTTTCCCAACAACACTCATGTAAAAAATTGTGCCATGGGTGGCTATTTCACAACAAGCTAATACTAACATAGAACACAAACATGCAAAATATATATTAAACCATATCAAAAGATACAAAAGAGTTTAGAAATTTTTAGATTTAACCCCTTACAATTAAAGAACTTAGCCACTCATGACCATGAGTAGTTCCAAATTGCACATGAAAAGGAAGAAGATGAAGAACAACACCAAGAACAAACGATTTGTAATTCTTTTCTCCAAATACAATAGTGCTGATTCATAATGATAAATATCATAATGAGGGAGAATAATGCCATAAATGAGGGTAAGACCTATATATACAAGAGCATAATTTCTATTTAAAGCGACAAGTTGGTCGACCATATATTCTAGCTTAACTATCTCGAAGATTTTGCTACTTCATCAAATTGTTGTCGTTGAAGACCCTTCAAGACTTCCAAACTTCATAACCAAGCTCCAAATTGTGTTATACATCTTCAATCTCCTTTTTCAACAAAAAATGGGACGTATTACTAAGATGACCAAGAAACTAAACAATTGGCATGAAATTTAATTACTTAAGAAACTGAGATAAATTGAGTTAAAACATCACTCTAAGTAAGGTTAAAAGAGAGATAATTGCCTAAAAATCACTCAAAAAGTAAGTAATTTAAGCACTTATCAACATCATGCATCTAGAGGAAGGTGAAGATGACAAGAAGGATTAGAACAATTTGTAACTTAATGTCACAAATCATTGTCTGTTATTCATCCCGCTTCATATTCTTTGTTGCTTCTTATAGTGACAGATCTACAAATAGATGCATCTAGTTCATGATGATTGCTGAATGGAGGTGAATGCATGGTGGAATTGATGAAGGATCACATGTTAGATTGATTTTGGCGTTGGGGATTTCAACATTTGATATGTTTGGGAATTGATTTTTTGGATTTACCGATTTCAATTTTTGACTTGTTCTTATTGTTGCAAGTAATCTTAATGTTTATTCAAAATGGATTTGGCTATGAATGTTCCAACATGATTCCAAAATTCAAATGATGAATCAAGCAATTTGGTCATCAAAAGGGGAAATCTGCCTCTTGACCTTTTGTGGGCTCTCAAGATACTAAAGTAAACACTTGATTCAGGGTGAATTTAATAGAAATACTACCATATTTAAAGTAAAGGCTGAATTTAAAGGAAAACAATAAAATCAGAAAAGACAAACTGTAAAATACCTAGAAAATAATTGCATTGATTGGATGTTTGTCAAAGGTCCTTACAAACATTTTTAAAACAACTATTTATATTTGAAAATCTAAACCACGTTTGTACATGATTCCTTCACTCTCAACAGATTTCGGCTAGTTTACTCATGTTTCGGCTAAGCAACAACAAGGCACACTTCCCACGTTCCAATTTTTTAGGAACCACTACCTAGATACTGGGATACTCACGTTCTCAAATGATTTTATCCATAACCCCATGATTTTGGCTTCAATTCAAACTCTAATGCGCTTATCTTCTTCGCTCCCTCTGAATTTTAAAAAATTTGGCCAAATCATCTCTTATAACGGTCATATCTTATCACTTTATCCAAAATCACAACAACCTCTTTCGGCTAAGTTTTCATCCCGATTCATTTGATAAACTGAAAAAAATTTCAATTGGTAACAAATGTCCCCTTATATCTTGATGTTGATTAGTCATGTGAAGGGTCAAGATATATCTATTTAATCTTTTCCTTACTTTTAATCTTCACAACTGACTTTACATTTAATACCTTTAGTTGTTACACCTATGCAAGTCTTATCACCTTAAATAGCCTTGTTTTATTATTGTTGAACCATCCGATTTACCCTAATCCATGCTCTCTTTTTCTTTCACCTCTATTAATCTTTTCCCTCAATTTCACCATGGCTTCCACCAATAGCTCCCAATCGAAGCCTCATGAATATGGCGATGGATCTGATGATGAGTCATTGTCTTCCTCTTCTAGCTTCTTGAATAGTCAGGAATATCAAGAGCAGTTTGTAGCTCTTGGTGGCTTTATCAACCTTCTCAAGGCCCACAAAGGACATTTCTACCTTCATCCTTGTGTTGATGACGTGATCGACATCATCACTTTTCTTGAGCATTACATTCACCATGATAGCTATCTAATTCCCATTACTTCTTGGTTTCAGATAAGCTTTATTCCCTCCAATTTGGGAACCTGGTCTTGAGGTTTTGACCCTTACTATAGATGGCTCAAAAGAATAAATGTTGTAAAAGAGGTTTATTAAAATTATGGGGTATCTTTGACACTATCAATCTGACCTTTCATGATGTTGAGCTGAATTACCCCTTGATTTTTAGCTTCTTAAGCTTTTGCTCCACTACAATGAACATGTTTGTGTTCCCTTTCGGTTTCATGACCATCACGCTGCAAGATGTGGCCACTATGTTGGGTTTCCTTATCGTTGGTGACGAGATTCCTTCCCTGTTCAACCAACCCTTTGAATACATATGGTGTTCTTTTGATTAGTCCACAAATGGCTACCCCTATTTCATCACGACTAACTTAAAGAAAACATGCATTGTTTCTAACACAAAACACAATGTTTTTCTCCTGTTATGGTTCTATAAGTACTTTATTTGATCTTCTTCAAAAGCTATTGTAAACATGAAGAGTTTATTAAGACCTCTTAGTTTTGTTGAAGATGAGTTGTAAATATTATAAACACCAGTTGAATAGGATGATTGTTATTACTTATGCTTGATTGTGTGTGATATCATGCATACATGCATCCTAGACTAGGATATGTAGATTCAACACGCTCAAAATGATTGGTATTGCATTGATCCATGGTAGTTAGTTTAAGCTTTTAAAATCATTAAGTTTCAACTATGCATCAATATAATTGACTATATGCTGATATAGTAGACAAGATCAACCGTTTGGTCTTTTAGAATTGGGATTGGTTTGCATTTAGTCAACTATCTTTAGTATCTAATCGACTATGTCACGTTTCATTAGTTTCCGCTTCAAAAAAAGTCAACTATATGGTGATATAATCAACTATCTATTATCAAGAAACCTAGGTGATGTGAAGAACAATTTAGTGGACTATCTCTATGGCTTAATCGACTATTTTGGTTCTAAGGATATAAAAATAAGTTTTTTAAAGAACTTCGAGAGTGACACTTTTGCTCTCATATTTTACACTGTGATTTTGGTTGAGAGACTCTCTGAACCTCTGAGTGTCATCACTACTTTGATCCTTGATTGGAAACATCTTTTTCAATGAGTGCAATGGATCTTTGAAATTTATCATGAATAGAAGTTGATACTACAAAGGATATGTTTTCAAAATTTCACATTCTTCACATATCAAGTGAAATTATTCCTTGATCTGCATTTCTAATTTGCACTTTCATTTAGTAGGATTCTCAATTGTGTGCATGTAGTGGGTTTATTTCATGTAGGTTTAGATCTTGATATCTTTTCAAGAGTTTAGGCATTTGTAGTGTGAATTTGATTATGAGTTTGATTGTAACTTAAAGATTGTAGTGGAAAGATCCTAGTGGGTCACTACGCATCAACTGGATGTAGATTTCCTAGAAATCAAATTGGTATAAATCCGTGTGTGCATTCTTTCTCTTATCCCTTCAACTTTCTATTGCTTATTGGTTAAGGTTCTTAACACTTGGTTGTTGATATTTTCTTGGTATCTTAGTTTAAACCATAATCTGTGTTAAGGGAAAGCATAAGGGTGTTTACAACATGTCTTTCTCTATTGGATCAATTAGATTATAAAGGAAAAGGTTTTGCGATAAAATTTCATTTTGGTCTAAAATTGTTTTAAAACCAATTTGGTTAGTGATTTCATGTGCCATTATTTCTAATAGCTATTGTCTCTGAGTATGGCCCTTGTGTATCTTACTTAAATCAGACAAACCTAAAGCAATTGGGGTATTATTTGTTAGACTATTGGCAAGCGTACCAATATTGTCGCAGGTTACAGATTTTATAAAAGAGATTGTCTCCACAGAGACTTGAGTTAGTCCATTCCTTCGGATAAAGGTTATCAGTTTAATAGTTATGTACAAATTCAATCGAAATATCATAGGCTTGTCTAACTAATGAAAAAATACCTAAAGTAACAGAATAACGAAAATAACGGTATTTAGTGCGTTGGAAATACGTAAAATTACGAAAACAATAATAATGAATTTAATTAATTCAAGAAAAACGTAGGATTGGATTTCATCATTCATACCCTCAGTATCCTAATAAGATTAACATATATGAATCATTTTCTAACATTACTAATGGACACATTAAATTATCCCGAATAGATCCCTCGCACTCGAGAATCCTAATAATATTGACTGAATATCAATCCCTCGCATATGAAATGAATATCCTAGCATTACAATCATAATCTCGTGTTATTTGCAATCAAAATATTATGCTCTATTCCTAGCAATGTAATGTAAAGAGTAAATTCATTAATTTCAAATTCTGAGAGTACTTCTCAGTCAAACTTAAAATCCAATTTCATGAAACTAGTGATAAAATAGAATTAAGCACTACGAACAAAATGAAATCACTAGTAATGAGTATAAGAGATTCATACATATACAAAATATCAAAAGAGATACATAAGGATACGAAGATTACATCCAATCCTTCGAAGAAACTAGCCGATCATTACATAAAGCACAAGATCAACAGAAGAAATGATGAAAGATGTGATCCACAGTCACAACTCTACAACGCTCAGGATCCACTTTCTCACTCCTTCTTCCTTGCTGCATGTTCCCTCTCGTTTATTCTTCTCGTTCTGTCCATTTTTGTCTTCCTTTGGATGTCTTTTTTATTGAAAAAGAGAAGAAGTTGTTAGACCAACTCGCCCAGGCGAGTTGATTGCTTAGTGCTGAAGGTACTCACTCACCCAAGCGAGTTGGTTACTTAGGCCTGAAGAAACTTAATTAGCCCATGCAAGCTGGTTGCTAGCCTGGGCAAATGGTTATCTAAAATCTTAGAAAAATGATCATTTTTCCCTTTCTTTTAACTTGGTTTTTGGATCCAACAAATAACCATCAAAACCTATAGAGTCATGGATGAATCTTCCATATTTAAACAAAACCATTAGTAAATGTACAATATATATAAAACAACTAGATTTAAGGGAAGTTTATAAGAAAACTATTACAATCGAAAGATAGGTGCTAACATTTTAATCCCAAAAATAATTGAAATATGACACTTATCATTATTCATGGCTCCTCTTTATAAATCCATCTTTCTACTTTTAGAAAGAATGAAAGCTAAGAAAAACATATCCATTGCCACTGGTCCTTTATGGTTTCTGTAACTTTGGATTACTATGTATTTTCTATTGACCATGTCGTTCCTGACTGGTTGAAGATGGATCCTCTTACCAATTTAGAGGCCAAATCTGTACAAACAACAAACTGGGGTAGCATCCTGTCAGCTAGGGACTTGTTTTGTGGAATCAAACCTACATTCAGGTATAATAAGATTTATGTGGAACCCTATAACCTGCAGTTTGTGGCTCATCAATTTGATCTTACTTAACACCCCCTATGGCCTTCTTAACCATGACTTCACCTACTTCTTGTTTTTCTCTTTCTGTTGAAGAGGTAAAACATATCACTAAACTAACCCAATGGATGCTCAACCTCTTTAAATTTCATCTATGTTTGCCTAACCCCAAGGAAACCACTAGTTTTCTTAATTGGTGGCCTGCCATAAAGGATGCCTTTTTCACGAAAGGTCTTCCATTTTATGTTTTGCAAGCCAATGATCATGTTCAACTAGATCTCATTATTAACACTCCAAGCCAACCCCAACCTTTTTCTCATTCAGCCTTTATTTTGGCTAAGAAGAAGAAGAGCCCATCAATTGGAATCACCATCAATCCTTCACCAACTCCACACACAGGTACTGCTTTGTATCTTTGTATTTTGATTTCTCTGTTACCTATCTTTATTCAGCTAACACTTTCCTTTCATAGCTAAACATAAAATTAAAATAATTAACTTGGAAAATATAGAGGAAGACATTTCTGTTGGATAAGTGGCCTCAATAACTTAAGACAGGGGGGTGAATTAAGTCATACAATTCCTACTAACAAACTTTTAACCCCCTTCTAAATGATAGGCATAGAATGCAAAAGAAGAAGCAGCAATCAATTTAATAATTTTCTTTAAACATGCAATACAAAATTGATTGCAATAACATAAATGAGATAACGGAAGAGAGAAATGCAAACTTGATTTATACTGGTTCAGCCACTTCCTGTGCCTACGTCTAGTCCTTAAGCAACCCACTTGAGATTTTTCACTATCTTTGTAAAAATCCTTTTTAAAACTTCTGAACACCCAAGGAATCCCTTTCCCTTGTGTTCAGGAAACTCATAATTCAAGAGACAACCAATCTCTTGATTACAATTGACTTTCTGAGAAGAATAGAAAAATTTCTCTCTTTTAGAGTGGATAATACAATTTGAAGTTCCTGGATGAACTCTCAATAGATTTGTAATTGTTTGTCCAAGAGTTTTTGAGAGAGCATTTGACAATGAAGTTCTCTTGGAATTTCTCTCTCTTGCTTTCTGAAATCAGACACACATATATATAGGCCCTTCGTGCCTTTTCTAAATGGTTTGAAGAGATGTGTCTTTTCAAAAAGCTTTTTCTGAATTTTTCACTGGTAATCGATTAAAGTTTTCTGGTAATCGATTACACAATTATATTTTGAATGGTCATGACTTTTGAATTTGAATTTCAAGAGTTCTGTTGCTGGTAATCGATTACAAACATCTAGTAATCGATTACATGTTCAAAATTCAAATTCAAAACCCTTTTTAATAGCTATTTTTCAAAATTGTCTTCTGGTAATCGATTACACTGCCTGGTAATCGATTACCAAAGCCTTGGATGTCTTGGAAACACTTTGTTTTAAGGCAAGGCTTGATCTTGAGTTAATCTTGCAGCAAGACTTTGTTTGTTGAAGCAACCTTGTATTAATCTTGAAGCAATGCTTATCCTTTGAAGCAACCTAATTTGATTCTTCTTTGGCATCATCAAAATCATGTATCCATACATTCACAACTTCCCTAGAGTCATCCCCTTTAACATTCAAGAGGACTACTAGGTCTGTTGCTGCTTAGAAATCGGTTGTTCGTAATCCTCCTTCGGCTTGTGAATGTATGAATACATGATTTTGAAGATTAATCAAACAAACATTCAAGATTAATCCTCCAAAGAATAATCAAACAAAGTTGCTTTCAAGATTACTTCAACAAACATTCAAAGGTTAAGCATTGCTTCAAGATTAATACAAGGTTGCTTCAACAAACAAGCATTGCTTTAAGATTAATTCAAGATCAAGCTTTTACCTCAAAACAAAGTGTTTCCAAGAGATCAAGACTTTGGTAATCGATTACTAGGCAGTGTAATCAATTATCAGAAGACAAATTAATTCAAGATCAAGCTTTTTCCTAAAAAAAAGTATTTCCAAGAAATCCAAGGCTCTGGTAATCGATTACCAGGCAGTGTAATCGATTACCAGAAGACAATTTTGAAAAATTAGCTTTCAGAAGGGTTTTGAAATTTGAATTTAAAAGCTATAATCGATTACCATTGATGTATAATTGATTACCAACAATAGAACTCTTGAAATTCAATTTGAAAAGTCATGACCCTTCAAAATATAACTCTGTAATCGATTACCAGAAACCTGTAATCGATTACCAGTGGAGAATTTCAGAAAAAGCTTTTTGAAAAGACAGATCTCTTCAAACCATTTTGAAAAGGCACGAAGGGCCTATATATATGTGTGTCTGACTTCGACAAGCAAGAGAGAGATATTCTAAGAGAACTTAATTTCCAAATGCTCTCTTGACAAATCTTGGGCAAACACTTGCAAATCTATTGAGAATTCATCGACGAACTTCAAATTGTATTATCATCTCTAAAAGAGAAAAATTCCTCTAGGAACTTCAATTTGTATCATCCACTCTAAAGGAGAGAAATATTTTTGTTCATCTCAGAAAGTCAGCTGTAATCAAGAGACTGGTTGTCTCTTGGATTATGAGAAATGTAATCAAGAGATAGGTTGTCTCTTGGAGAATCTTTGAAAACAAGGGTGAGGGATCCCAAGGTGTGTTCAAAGTATGTAAAGGATTTACAGAGATAGTGAAAAATCTCAAGTGGGTTGCTTGAGGACTTAACATGGGCACAGGAAGTGGCTGAACCAATATAAATCGAGTTTGCATTTCTCTCTTCCCTTATCTCATTTATGTTATTGTAATCAATTTTGTCTTGCATGTTTAAAGAACATTATTAAATTGATGACTGCTTCTTTTTCTATATTTTGAGCCTATCATTTAGAAGGGGATTAAAAGTTTGATAGTGGGAAATTTTGAAACTTAATTCGCCCAACCTCTTATGCTATTGAGGCCACTTGTCCAACAAAGCAGGATTCTTGTCTAAAGTTAAAAAACTTCAAGAATAATTATGGCCTCATGTAACTTTCCATTTCCTAAGGGAAATTCTATTAATAGGCCTCTTATTTTCAATGACGAGGGTTATCACTATTGGAAAACCCGAATACAGATCTTTATAGAAGCCATTGACTTAAATATATGGGAAGCCATTGAAATTGGTCCCTTCATTCCTACAATGATAGTGAGAAATGCAATTATAGAAAAACCTAGAGAAGAATGAGATGATGATGAAAGAAGAAGGGTTCAATACAATTTAAAGGCCAAAAATATAATCACTTCTGCATTAGGCATGGATGAATATTTTAGAGTCTCAAATTGTAAAAATGAAAAAGAAATGTGGGATACATTACAAGTAACCCATGAAGGCATAACTGATGTCAAGAGATCAAGAATAAACACTTTCACATGAATATGAACTGTTTAGAATGAATCAATATGAAACCATACAAGATATGCAAAAGAGATTTACTCATATAGTTAATCATCTTGCATCATTGGGAAAAATATTTCCTAATGAAGATCTCATTAACAAAGTGCTGAGATGTTTAAGCAGGCAATGACAACCAAAAGTAACAGCAATTGTAGAATCAAGAGATCTTACTAACATGTATCTTGCAACTATTTTTGGAAAGATATAGGAACATGAAATGGAACTTATGAGACTCCATCAACATGAAGAGAATGACAAAAAGAATAAAGGAATTGCACTCAGAGCCTCATCATCTTCTATTCAAGAAGAAAGTGACAAAGAGGACTTGAATGAAATAGAAGAAGATGATGAGTTCAGATTTTTTGTGAAGGGATTCAATAAGGTTTTGAGAGAGAAAAGAAATCAAAGGAAATCAAACATCAATCCAAATAAGAAAGGAGAAGATTCCTCCTTAGCCCCAAAATGCTATGAATGCGATCAACCTGGGCACATGAGATTCGAATGTCCCGTCTTTAAAAGAAGAATGGAAAAATCCGACAAGAGGAATTTCAAAGAAAAGAAAGAAAAGAAAGCATACATCACTTGGGAAGATAATGACATGGATTCTTCAAGTGATTCAGAAAATGAAATCATAAATCTAGGTCTCATGACGAAAGACTATGAAAGTGAAGAAGAGGTAATGTCTTCTAACAATGACTTATCTATTTCTTTTAATGAACTTCAAGATGCATTCATTGACTTTCATAAAGAATCTATCATACTTGCCAAATTAGTTTTATATTCTAAGAAAACCATTTCAAGTTTAGAAAAGGAAATTTTGAAGTTAAATGTAGAGTTAGAAAATCTTAAATCTGAAGTTAAAACATTAAAATCAATAGATAAAGACCAATCATCTACAAAATGCTTACAACAAGAAAACATTAAAGCATCTCATTCATGTGAATGTTGTGATAAATTCAAAGAAGAAATTGAAGATTTAAAAATTGCTATTGCCAAATTTACTCTTGTTAAAAATAATTTAGACATTATATTTGGCAAAAGATGTATGAAAAGTTATTTGCCTTCACTCAAAAGACAAGTTCTACCTTGTTAACATGCTTTTACTGTGGTAGGAAAGATCATAGTGCATCAACATGTTATATTAGAAAGAATGGTAGTAGCATTTGAAAAATGGTATGGGTTCCAAAAGGATCCTTACTAAAAACTAACATACAAGGACCCAAGAAAATTTGGGTACCAAAATCAAAATATGATTATATGAATGATGAACTCCTTGAAGCAAAGTTGGCACATTGATAACGGTTGCTCCAAACACATGGCAAGAGATGCATCAAAGTTTATTCATATTTCTCCCAAAGATAGTGAATATGTGATCTATGGAGACAACAAACAAAGGTAAAATTGTTGGAGTTAAAAAAATAGGTACGAATCCCTCTACCTCCACATAAAATGTTTTACTTATTGATGGTCTTAAGCATAATTTATTAAGTATTTATCAATTATGTGAAAAAGGCCTTTTGGTATCATTTCATTCTCATATATTCCAACAAGTGGTAACATTTTCTTTTAGGCCATGAAATGATACTTGAACGATATGACATTCTCTACTCTTTTAATTCATTATAAATTGCTGAATGTTTTTCTCCTCTCTACTCATGATTTGTTTTTGATGTTGACAAAGGGGATAGATAAATAAAAGATAAGATAGTAAGGGTTTATGAGACATTTTTTTATATGAAATATATGCAATCTTCAACTGTTTCATATAAGCAATCATTGCAAAATCAAGGGGGAGTAAACTATACAGATAAATATATTTTTTTACTCCTAACCTACAAATGGTTGTCATCATCAAAAAAGGGGAGAATGTGAATCATGCAGTTTTTTATGATGTCAAAAAGAATTTGCTTGATAATAATTGTCATCATAAAAAAGGGAGAGAATGTGAATCATGTAGGTTTTGATGATGTCGAAAAAAATTCACTTGATAATAATTGTCATCATCAAAAAGGGGAGAATGTGAATGTATGAATACACGATTTTGATGATGCCAAAGAATAATCAAACAAGGTTGCTTTAAAGATTACTTCAACAAACATTCAAAGGTTAAGCATTGCTTCAAGATTAATACAAGGTTGCTTCAACAAACAAGCATTGCTTTAAGATTAATTTAAGATCAAGCTTTTACCTCAAAACAAAGTGTTTCCAAGAGATCAAGGCTTTGGTAATCGATTACCAAGTAGTGTAATCGATTACCAGAAGACACATTAATTCAAGATCAAGCTTTTTCCTCAAAACAAAGTATTTCCAAGACATCCAAGGCTCTGGTAATCGATTACTAGGCAGTGTAATCGATTACCAAAAGATAATTTTGAAAAATCATCTTTTAGAAGGGTCTTGAAATTTGAATTTAAAAACGGTAATCGATTACCATTGATGTGTAATCGATTACTAGCAATGGAACTCTTGAAATTCAATTTGAAAAGTCATAACCCTTCAAAATAGAACTGTGTAATCGATTACCAGAAACCTGTAATCGATTACCCATGGAGAATTTCATAAAAAACTTTTTGAAAAGACAGATCTCTTCAAACCATTTTGAAAAGGCACGAAGGGCCTATATATATGTGTGTCTGACTTCGACAAGCAAGAGAAAGATATTCTAAGAGAACTTAATTGCCAAATGCTCTCTTGACAAATCTTGGGCAAACACTTGCAAATCTATTGAGAATTCATCGATGAACTTCAAATTGTATTATCATCTCTAAAGGAGAGAAGTTTCTTTAGGAACTTCAATTTGTATCATCCACTCTAAAGGAGAGAAATCTTTATGTTCATCTCATAAAGTTAGTTGTAATCAAGAGACTGGTTGTCTCTTGGATTGTGAGAATTGTAATCAAGAGACGGGTTGTCTCTTGGAGAATCTTTGAACACAAGGGTGAGGGATCCCAAGGTGTGTTCAACGTCTGTAAAGGATTTACAGAGATAGTGGAAAATCTCGAGTGGATTGCTTGAGGATTGGACGTAGGCACACGAAGTGGCCAAACTAGTATAAATCGAGTTTGCATTTCTCTCTTCCCTTATCTTATTTATGTTATTACAATCAATTTTGTCTTGCATGTTTAAAGAACATTGTTAAATTGATTGATGCTTCTTCTCCTACATTCTGAGCCTATAATTTAGAAGGGGGTTAAAAGTTTGTTAATGGGAAATTTTGAAACTTAATTCACCCCTTTCTTAAGTTATTGAGACCACTTGTCCAACACAGCTCAAGTATTAATATCCATTCCTCATATTGTCCTACTTCTTCATCAACAATCTTTGTTTCTTATTCTCAATTGTTTGTAAAAATTGGTTGCTACTCTCAGCCAAAGCGAAAAAAGATTGAAGGTTGGATCCACTTCTACACCTTTTATTTTATTTTACTATGGCCTCCCTTAACCCACTTTTACCCTTTACTTCTTTTACCTTTTAATTTTAGGAATCTACTTCTATTGAAGATCCATCCAATGTGCCCTTTAAGTCATTTGCCATGCCTCCTGCTCCAATTATTGCTCAATCATCAGCTTACACACACCCTGTCTTGCCAAACATTACTGAAGAGGCTTTTGTCAAATACTTCTAGTTTCCTACTTCTTTTGCTCCAGTAATATCATATGGATCTCCTATTGATGACCATTTCTCTCATATAGAATAATTTCTGTTAGAAGACATTCCTTCTGATCCATTCATTTGACTATCCTTTGCCAAATTGGCCAAAGCACCTATCGTTTTACAGGCTAGTAATCAATTGCTTAAACATATCAACATGGCTATTGGCAATTTGATCTTTAATCATAATATGCTCCAACATCAACATCACTTTACTGCAGCTGATCTAGAGCAGTTAAGATAGTTGCAAGCTCAAAAATCCACTTATATTGCCAACTCCCAAGTTGCCGAAGCGGAATGAAAAGTTGATTTAGTTAAGCAAGAGCGTCTTAACAAGAGGATTGCTGATCTAACAGCTGAGTTAGGGCGGATCAAGAAAGAGCTAGTTGAATTAAACCCCAAGATCACTCTTCTCAATACCAAACTCAAGGGTAATTTGGACCAGTGCATTCCGCTATATGCTTTGGCTAACTCCCTAGATCCCAACATTACGCACTTGCTGCATCAACAAGAAAGATTGGAGAAAGATTTGAGCACAAGTGAGATAGGCATTGTTGAAGGCAGAAAAATCTGTGATGACTTGCGACAATGCCTATCTGTGTCCATTCCTCCAGTTCCATCCACATCGGCTCCTCCATCTGTGTCCATTCCTCCAGTTGGAATTATGGATCACATAGTCAAAATTGTTCTCAAAGTGTCTAATGCTCATGTTGCCGCTATTGCTCAAAATGCTATTATTGTTGCCCCAACCATTGATGTTGGACTTGTAGATCAAGATGAAGGAGATGGAGGCAATCTTAACACTTCTTCAACTGAGTCGAATAACATGATAACTGATTCGATTGCCAACCCTTGACTTTCCTTTTGAACTTATGTATTTTTTGCTTTGAATAAGTCTGATTTCAAACACCCTTTGCGATTAGCTAAGTAACCGGCTTGTGGTTACTATTGACAATTTGTTTTTTTTTTCCTTTCTCCTTCTTCCCATATGTAAGGGTAAAGTTGTTTTAAGTATTTATCATTTATACTTTGTTCTAAATTTTTTCCATTCGAATTAACTAGCCAATATGCTCCATTATGTAAAATCTAACTAATTATGAATGATCCTTCCCAGTTTGAGGACCACTTGCCAAGTTCTAAATCTTTTGCCACCAAAAGTAAGATTGAATATCCAAATGATGTCTTCTTCGCTAAACTTCCTCAACTTAGTGTGCTTATTGTATGCCCTTTCTACTTTTCTCTTGTTAAGTTGGATTTGTTCAATTGCCACAAGCCGATCTTTGTTTTGCTCATCTAATTCATCTAGCATGGCTTGTTGATATTCATCCAGACTTAGCATTGTTTTTTTTCTATCCTCAGTGATTGCACATTAGTTTATAAAGGCAGGACTACATCATATCCATAAGTCAACCGAAATGGGGTAAAATCAGTTGCTTTGGTTGGAGTATTTCGGCAAGACATAGTTCTTTTTGCAATGTTTCGTGCCATCTTTTTGGATTTTCTTCTAGGTTCTTCTTGACAATGTCAATCAAGATCTTGTTAGTGGATTTAGTTTGTCCATTTGCTTGGTATCAGCTTGATGTTGAATTGTCATATGAACGAGCTTACTTTGTCTCTAGTAAACATAGTTCCTTGGTCAGTGGTGATTAATTGAGGCCAAAACTGTAAATCATATTGTGTTTGTGAACCTAATCACAATTTTTGAGTTACACTAACCAATGGTTCAACTTTGACCCATTTCATAAAATAGTCAATAGGTACCAGAATAAAATTGTCTTTTAGATGAGGCTGATATATTTTGCTGACAACATCCATAGCCCATCCTCTGAATGGCGAAGGCTTAACCACTGCATGCATGTTTTCTATTGGAGTCTTTTGTAAAGGACCAAATCTTGGCATAACGATAAAAATCGACCGTAATCATTGATCAATAGTATCCATGCCTAATTATCAAATGGGTCTGTTCTATGAGCACCACATAGTCCTTCATGTATCTCTCTCATAAACCGCATTGATTTCACTTGATTCATGCATTTAAGCAGGATCCTATTGAAACTCCTTCTATATGACTCATCTTCTATCATATTATACTTCATAGCCTTCTACTTGAATTTGAACTCGACTTTACTGGATGGATTTGCAAATAATCCATCATTTCCTGTTGCCATGGGTCTACTGATCCAATTTTCATTATGCAATATTCATTTATGGTTGACTCCAAGAGCCTCATCTTTCAACCTCTTGTATCCAAAAGCATATTAGGCTAGCTTATTACCTTCATTGTTTTCTCCTTTGAATACATTTTCTATTGTTACATCAACAAAATGATTAATTAGTTGCCTAGTTGAATTATAGAACTCTGTTAAGGTGATAATATTGCATTTATATTGTCCCTTCATATGTCAAATAACCAATTAGGAGTCTCCATAAATCCATGCACATTTTACTTCTGTAATAATATTTGTCCACCCCATATTAGTGCTTTATACTATACTTGATTGTTAGAATATTCAAGATCAATCAACCTAGAATATTTCCATACTCTTCATGTTGGGCTAATGATAGTCACCCCAATTAATACCCTTTCTTGTGCATGTGAGCCATCAAAATTCAAAATCTAAGGTTGTAGGTTAACATAGTTGTTGGTCAATTTGAATACATCATTTATGGGTATACATGGATGTTGGGTGACAAAGTCAGCTAATACTTGTCCTTTCATAGCCCGTAATGGTACATATGTCAAGGTGTAAGCATTTAACTTTATTGCCCATTTCACCAAACACCTTTATAATACTGGCCGATTTAATAAATGTCTAACAATATCAAATTTGCCCAAAACTAATATTTCATTTGGCAACAAATAATATTCTAGTTTCTACAAGCATAAAATAGTGACAAACATAATTTCTCAACGGGAGTGTAATTACATTCGACATTGTTTAACAATCGGCTAAAAGAATAAATTGCTCTTTTGGTTCAGCTAACACTTTCTTAACCCTCTCAAGTGCTTGCCTTTGTTCCTTTCCCCAAATGAATTCTTTGTGATCCTTTAATTTTAGCAGGGGTGACAAAGCCTTCATTTTGCTCACCAAACCAACTATAAATCTTTGTAAGAAATTAATCTTACCAATAAAGCTATGTAATTCTTTCTTGTTCTCAGGTGGGCTGGCTTCCAATATTGCTTTTGCCTTGTTCTTATCAACTTCAATCCCCTTCTAGTGTACCAAAAAATTCCTAGCTGATACTCCAAATTCACATTTAGTTGGATTCATTTTCAGCACATGAACCCTCATTTCTAAAGAGTTTGTTCTAAATTGGCCAGATGTTGATCCATATTAACTGACTTGACTACCATGCCATCAATGTATACTTCCATGCTCTTGCCGATGGAGTCATGAAAGACGAGGTTCATTACCCTTTGGTATGGAGTCATGAAAAATGAGGTTCATTGCCCTTTGGTATGTAGCACCCGCATTCTTTAATCCAAATGGCATTACAAGCCATTTGTATATTCTAAGAGCTCTAGGATATCTGAACAGTGTTTTGTGCACATCTTCGACAACCATAAAAATTAGATTATAACCAGAATGGCCATCCATAAAAGTGAGGACACCATGTTTGGCTGCAACATCTACTAATATGTCAGCTATGGGCATAACATACTCATATTTAGGGATTTCAATATGGAAATCCCTAAAGTCAATACATAATCATACTTGCCCATTTTTTCTTTATAACCGGGACAATATTTGATAGCCACTTTGTATATTCAGTTGTTCTGATAAAGCCAGCTCCCAACATTTTCTCAATCTCTCCCTTGATCTATTGCAAAAGCTGTGGATTAGACTTCCTTGGAGGTTGCCAATGCGGTTTAGCTCCTTCTTTGTTTGGTATCCAATGCTCCACTAACTCCCTTGATAATCCTAGCATCTCATGATAGTCCTAAGAAAAAAAAAATCTTTGTATTTAGTGATAAGCTCAATATGCCAATTTTTATCTTTTTCAGCTAACAAACCACTTACTTTGGTCATCCTTAACTTATTACTTGTCTCTATGTTGATCTCTTCTAAAGGATTTTGTGCTTCAAAACTTGGAGACTTCCTTTCAATGGGAAATAATTCTTTTTTATGATCTACTTCCTTCTGAGCATCTACCATTGTCGATTTGGCTACCGTATCCTTAGTCACGGATGATGCTTGTCTATCTATAAACTCAATTGATGGTCTGCTTCAGCCTGCCAATTTATGAAGAACCTCTTCTTGGTCAAGTTGCAAGATTCCCAAGTTCCTTCTTTGTAATTACTAGGAACTTGAATAGGATCCAAATAAGGGGAATAAAACAAGGCTTCTGCCATTCTTACAAGGTGTCCTTCAAAGAACATTAGTTATTGATGTAAAGCATAAGGTACACACTGACTCAAATGAATCCAATCTCTCTTCCACAACACAAAATATGCTGGTTTGGCACCCACGATATAGAATGCTGAATACATGGCTCCTCCAGTAAAATACCTAATGTTGGAGTAGCTCCTCCAGTAAAATTGGTCATCTTCATATTTGTAGCAATTAGTTCCTTCTGCCTTCTACCTAGCTTCTTTAGTGTCGTCAATGACATGATATTTAAAATGGCTCTTTCATCCACAAAAAATATCGACAAGGTTTTACCATTTATTTGAGCTATGTAAAAAGGTTTCAAGTGCTTGATCATTTTGAGTGTTGGATAGTCAAAAGTAATGGTGATTTTCTTATTAGCCTCTGCTTCTCCAATGGTGGCCCATTCGATTTCCTCTGAACAGCCATCTCCATCTAAGCTCTCATTTTGACTTGAACTAGCCCATAACTCACTATGTATCAAGCTTATAGCATCAATCTCAGTACCTAACAAGTCATTATCATTCAACCATGACTCTAGCAATGAATCTTCTAATTTCTTCAAGTCTTATTTTGTTGGCTCTTCTAAAGCCACACTTTCTTCTCCTTATCTTTTGAAGCCTGGCTAATTTTCTTGTATCCCTTCTCACCTTGGCTTGCATCCATCATTTCGGCTGGAGTATGATTGGCCAAATCAGCCAAAGTAACTGATTTTCCTATTGTGGCTGGTGGATACTTACCGAAAGCCTAGTCCAATGTATGAGCTACTTGACCCACTAAGGTCTCTCCTTGCACCCTAGCTTTCAAATTTGCAATCATGGCTACGTCTGCTTCATTTTGTTTATAGCCTTGGCCTTTTACAACCTACTCTTCTAAGTACAAGTTAATACTCTAGGTTGCAAGTTTACTTTATTTCGTATTTCTTATGTTTTAAGGACCATTGACCTATCTCTGCTTTTGTAGATGACTTAATCATCCTAGATGGACTTCTTTCCTCATTGTCAACAATCATTCGCAAAGTTTTCAACCTATTCTTAGCATTGAATTCAACCACCTTCCTTCTACTTCGTGGGATTGGGTTATCATCAATCTCTGGCACTTAAGCCACTTCTATTTCACCATGGATTTGTTGTTTCGGTTTCTTAAACTTTAGAGTCTTTTCCTATCTCTTCATAGCTTGTTGTATATCAACTATCTAAGGACCAATAATTAGATATGTTAATCCACTAGAGGTGCCCTCTATTTGAGGTTCCAACCGATCAATCACACTTTGACGAATTTGGTGAGGTACCCAAATACCCCTTGTGGACAATGGCGACTACAACCTTTCAAATACTAAGGTTCTTTTAATATACTCTTTACTCTCCTATTCCCTTTCTGCTTTCAGCTGCCAAACCTATTTTATCTTCTTTCTTTTGGTGGTAGGTTCCTAATAAGACACAATATTGACATCTAGTTTCGAAAAATGATCTGTATCTACTACCATTTTCGGTTACACCCTTATCGGCTAGCTTAAAGCGACCTTCTTTTAAAGCTCTATGTATAACTTGCCGAAATACAATACAATTAGTTGTAAAATGATTGTATGAATTATGTCACTTGCAATATTTCTTTCTCTTTAACTCTTCAGGAGATATGATCTTGTGTTCCTCTTTCAGCCAAATTTGCTAGTCCTTTATCATACTCAAATTTTCCATCCCCAACAATACCTGTATTCTTCCCTTGCTTCAAAGCTGAACACAAATAAGGTTTTCCTATTAATATCTTAGTAACCATACTCTCAACTTCCTCGTCAAAGGCCTCCCCGTTTTCTTGATCAACATTAACTAATGAAATCAAATGGGATCCTCACACTTTGTTAGCTCTCCTCAATTATTTTGCATGTATGAACTATTCTATGCGATTCGCTTTAGAAGCTAATTGGCTAAGGTCACCATATTCTTGAGCTACCAATTTCTTCCTCAGCTAAGCATGCATACTCCCAGTTGGCATAACTGCACATTCTACTTTTGGCAGTTATATTGAGCAATGACTTCCAGCCTTTCTAAACCTTTCTATAAACTATTGCTAATTTATCAATCATTTGTCTCATGTTCATCAAATTAGTTGTAGTTACTTTAGGCCGAGGCTTGCAAAATCAATCATGGAAGCATGTCTCCATGTTTGCCTAGTTTGCCTCTAAATTTGGTGGTAAATTTGAGTGACAAGTGAAAGCTACCTCTGTTAGAGAGAAAGAAAAAGGTTGTAGCCTATGAAACTCATTCTAACTAGCTTAACCACTTTGAGTAGTAAATTGGCCGATATGCTCGACAGTTGATTTACTGTCTTCACCATAAAAATGGAGAAATATGGCATTTTGTACCCTTTCAGCCAATGCATCATACGACCTACCCACTTTGGATATGACTTCTTATGCATGGGCCTCTCCATTGGTTTCAATTGAATGTCGAAATTCTTCCTCCTGGCTTCGGCTAGAGTTTTGGATCAATTAGAGGTGTTATGGTGGTCCTTAGTGGCTAAAAACTAATATGATCCTAACCAACACCATTGTTGACATATGAGGGTTCTCCATTGTTAACTTCCACATTTAGGGCCTAATTTCCCCTCCCCCCTAGAAAGGGGTATAAATGGAGTCGCATTCAGCAAACCAATGTGGCCAATAACATTTTGAGGCCTTTTGGCTAAACCTATCTTTGCAGGAAAAACTTGGTTAGCATAACCATTTGCGCCTACTTGACCCCCAAGGGTAGTGGCTTGTTGATCAATATCACGAGTAGTAGTCTTACCAGAACACAAATGCATAGATTGGTAAAACTTTGTTTGTGACTCGAATTGTTTGATCAATTCACTCGCACATTGTCCATTGGGCATGCCAATTTTGTTGTTGTGAGAAATCTTAATGGTTAGCTAAAATGGATTATGCTATAACTGCTTCAATGCGATTCCAAAATTTGAATGATGAATCAAGCGATTTGGTTGTGAAGAGGAAAAATCTGCCTCTTGACCTTTTGTGAGCTCTGAAGTTACTAAAGAAAACACTTGATTTGGGGTGACGCTTAACAAAACTATGGCCAAATTTAAAGTAAAGGTTGAATTTAAAGGAAAACAATAAAATTGGCAAAGAAAGATTGGAATATAATTGCATTGATTTGTTTTTGTCAAAGGTCCTTACAAGCATTTCTAAAACAACTATTTATATTGCAAAATCTAAAATACTGAATCTAAACCACATTTGTATATGATTCCTTCACTCTGAACTGATTTCAGCTAGTTTACTCATGTTTTGGCTAAGTAGCAGTGAGGCACATTTCCCTCATTCTGATTTTTTAGGAACCACTTCCTAGATCCTAGGATATTCATGTTCTCAAATGATTTTACCCACAAGCTCGTGATTTTAGCTTCACTTTCAAACTCTGATGCGCTTATCTTCTTAGTTCCCTTTGAATTTTCAAAAATTTGGCCGAATCATCTCCTATGATGGTCATATCTGATCACTTTATTCAAAATCACAATAACCTCTTTCGACTTAGTTTTCATCTTGATTCGTTTGACTAATTAAAAATATTTTGACTAGTAATAGTTTCATAATAGATTTTGAGGTTTAGAGATTATAGGAGGATGGAGGATATATAAGTGCTCTTTTTTTTTCTTTACTTGATTCTGGAAATTTAAAACTATTGCAAAATCATAATTAAAAATTAGATTACAAAACTAATTCTTGACTGTCAAAATTTGTCATCAATTACGAATTCAAAACTGCTAATATTTTTTGCCACATATGCAATGTCTCTAATAACGTTTACAAAGAGGGATAAAAAAAATAATATCTTTTGAATTGTGAGGAGTAAAAAACATAATTTTCAATTTAGGAGGGAGAAGGGGAGAATGACCCAAATTTAAAGAATCAAGAGCATATGTGTAAAAAATACTACTAAACCTAAATTTTTCATATTTTAATGGCTCCTATCATTACACGTTAACTATTTATTATCTCATAAATACATTTTATATTCACTTTCATGTATATATATAAACATTATTTATCAATAATACAGAGCTATTTACTGGCTCCCAGTGGCATGTTAAGTGCATGGTGCTTAATTAAGCAGCTGCTGTTTAACAAGTCCCAAAGTTTTTTTGCTGCAACCCAGAGTTCTGTTGGAAACTGTTTTTCTTAATATAAAAAATAGGGAGACAGCTAGACAAAAATCTCCCGTTATCAGATGAACTTTTTTTTTTTTTTTTACTTTTTTTATTTTAAGAATATACAGATGAGCTTATTATATCATATTATATGTATACTTTCATTTTCATCTCTTTCTGTTGTTATGGGGCAGCACCATCAAGAATAGTCTACTTAGGCAGCAGAATATATCTAATTTTACATGAGAAATTAAGAAAAAAGTGTTTATTTTCCGTGCCAAGCACATGCATAGACAGCATGGTTGGGTCCCGGGAAGTTTCTCATCGCTATATATATCCACAAGAAAACTAAAAAGCGAAGATACACTACAGATACCCGAAGAGTATACATAACAAAATTCATCGAGTTAACACTAACACATTTCTTTGATGTTAAACAACAACACATTTCTGGACCTCATAAAAAGAAAGAGAAAAAATAAAAACACTCACGTATGATTTGTTTAATCGTGGGATCTGTGAAAGTCTGTTTCGGCGCTTAGAAAATAAAAACACTCATCCGTAAATCATAACACTAGTTTCTGTCTTCTTATGTGAATACGACTCTTCCAATAAAAACGACACGTGAGTTATTTGGGTACAATGACATATATACCTATCACAAATATAGAGTAATGACGATTTTTTAATGAAAATAATTACTCTTATATTACAAAGAAAACAATAGGATTTACCTTAATTTATTCTCACACACACAAGAGAGAAAAGGAGCGATCAAGATTACATCAATATAATTTTCACAATTATTACATCATTTTATAACTTTCAATTGTAATGTTTTCTTAAAATTTATAGTTGAATTAAAAGTTCATTTCACATATATCACGTTTGCAAAATTTTATATTAATCCTAAATCATTTATTAGCTCGTTCATATGTATTAAAACTAATCTAATATATACATTTCAAAATATATTAAAACATATATTATTTGATTATCTTTTTGTTAATATTGTTCAATTTCAAAAAAATTTGACATAGACAATTTTAGTAATATGTAAACATAATTCAACGGTTGGATCAATAAAAATCACATTATATATCAAATTATAAAAATAGTGTAAAACTTGTCAAAGTATAATTTGATCTCTTTATATATATATATATATATATATATATATATATATATATATATATATATATATATATATATACTTACTCCAAGAAAGAATTACTTTTCATAATCACAATTCATTTTTTTAAAATCTAATGATTATAATGAGTAGTTAATCTTAATCATTAAATTTTAAAAAAAATCAACAGTTATAATGAAGAATAGCTCTCGTAAAATTATTCTTGGAGTAATTTAATCTCTCCCCTTCTCTCCAATACAGATTATACGTATATGACTTATTTTTAATTTTATGAGAATCCAAACATTTTATAAATTAGTATCATCCACATGCTAATTGACAAAGAATGTTATCAACAATAAAATTATTTTTGTATATTTCGATTAAAAAGATTACCCTAATTTTGTTTAACCTTGACATATGTAATTTTAAAAATGCAACTTGCTATCAAGAATCATGTAAGCGCATGTCGAACCATACAAATATTTTAGCTATTTAGGTATCTTACAACAAGAGTAAGCCACAAAGAATTGAAGGGAGCCGCATAAGTCGAAGCATATCTTTTGGTACAAAAGTGAAGCATGTGGTTTAAGTTAGAGCATACAAGATAAATGGCATCACACATGATCCACGAGTTTTATTTGTTTTTGGAAAGTTCAGACATTAAGTTTATTTTAAGCTATTTTTTATTTTGATAAAAACTATTAAGTAAAGAATATTTATTTTTTAGAGAAATAAAAAAGTTATAAATAAAAAAAATTTACTCTCTTTTCTCTCCTTTTTAAAACGTAACTCCCAATAGCACCTTAAAATTTCAGTTGCCCTTTCTTTTGGCGTGGTTAAAATGTTTTTTTTTTTTTTTGCATGGTTGCTAGCTTTTATATAGAAAATTGTTTGTTTGAGTTATTAGAGACCCTTTCTTTTGTGAAGATTAGAGACCCTTAACTCAATGTAGTAGTAGTTCTTTGCCTTTTGTTTTTTGTCGAGTCATCTATATTGCTTCAACTGAGCAACATTCTCAAATTTTGACTCACGAACTTTTTCGACCATTAATTTCTCTTCCTTTCGTATTTATATATTTTCCATAATGCTGAAGAAAATGACACATCTTTTAATAAACTTTTTTTTAATTTTTTTTATTTATTAAAATTTATTAAAAACTATATAAAAAATCTATTAAGTAAAAAATGTGACTCAATTTTTCTTTAAAAAATTTCATTAAAAAATATGTTATTTAAGATTTTTCTAATGCTCAGTGGCAAGAGCGGGAATATCCGTATATGACAGCTTCACCAGGACCGTTCTTTACCTTTATTATCTGCCTTTATACTATCATACTTTAGTAGTCCAATTCGAACTTTTTGGCAAAAGACAAAACAATTTGCACAAAATTTTGAGATTAGGTATTTTCGTACAAGAATTTTGGATAATATGATATGATTATTATACAAAAATGTTTTATTTTTAATAAAAAATAAATAAATTTTTGTCAAAAACTGAAAATATTGAATAAAAGTTTTATAAAATTTTGTAAAAAAATGGTAAACACAATTTTTTTACACTAATATTATGTAAAATTCTAGCATAATAAGATCCATCCCCGTTACATTAATTCATAATTTTATATTATTAGTTATTATTATTCACTAATATGTTAATATATTATTAATTAAAATAATAGACTTTTAATTGCCATGGCCAACTTCTTCAATTATTTAAAATACATAGTTGCAAAATGGAGTGAAAACATTTGTGTAATAGAAAGAACAAAATTAAATCCATATACAAAATTCTATTATAAAATTAAATACAATAAGTAACATTATTATAATACGTACACAGATTAAAACCCTAAACTCATTCTGGTGCAGTGAAAAGGCATAGGAAGACCCATTAGGTAACGACTCGATTGAAGTTTTATTTATTTTATTTTTTCTTTTGGTTTTGTTATATTTTTATTTCCTTTGAAAGCAAGGTTTATTTTGTCTCTCCATACGAGTAATTTTTTTCCCTTGAACTCTTTTATAACATCATAAATTCACATAAATTTATGAAAAAACAATGTAATATGTAAGATGGTGGTATTTGTGTAATATTTAGGAGTGTTAATTAGTCCGATCAATTTGATCTAATAGGAACATTAAACCCTTTCTGCTAACTGGTTAGCATTTTTTCTTTCTTTCTTTTATTACATTTTTATTTTTATCAGTAGAAATCTTCCACTTGGAGATTTAAAATAACATAATTGGGGAACAAAAGAGAGAAGATTGAGCTAACTTCAAGAAAGAATTTGGTGTTGCAATTATATTAAAAAAATAAACAAAAATAAAAAGAATGAACAATATTTCTCACATTTGGCCCATCTAACTAGGGATGACAAAATGTAAGAGAGAGAGAGAGAGAGAGAGAGAGAGAGAGAGAGAGAGAGAGAGAGAGAGAGAGAGAGAGAGAGAGAGAGAGAGAGAGAGAGAGAGAGAGAGAGAGAGAGAGAGAGAGAGAGAGAGAGAGAGAGAGAGAGAGAGAGAGAGAGAGAGAGAGAGAGAGAGAGAGAGAGAGAGAGAGAGAGACGTGGATTGGATTGGATTCAACTCAAATTGTGTTTTTTAGTGGCTTTTAGTCCTCATTTTTATTCACCAAAAAAGAAGAAAGAACTGGATTTTAATATCGGTTAATTATACATTCGTTTAGCAGTGATTTGTATTTGCTTTGTTTTTTTTACTAGATTTGTATAATTTCATATCATTGTAATAAATTTTATATAAAATTTTTTTATAATGACATAACATTGTATTAATTTAGCATAAGAAGAGACATGACCCAATAATATATTTAAATGGATATTTATATGATTAAAACTAATTAAAACATTTTTAGCATTCATGTATAATTATGTTAAGATTAATTTTCTTTACCTCTTTGCACATTTCCCCCTCCCTTCTCTCTTTATTGAGAGATGAAGTTACTTCAAAAATAACTTTTAGTAGAATTTTTCTTCTGATAACAAATTTTTGTATAAATTAAATTTTATTAATCTAATCGTTGAATTCAAATATCTTATTTAATATTTTTAAGATCCATTGATTTTATTGATAATTAATCTTCATTAATAAATCTAGCCAGTAACTTTTAGTGAAATTTCTCCTTTGAACCATATTTTTTCATCTATAAGATTGGAATTCAAGTCCTTGCTTAAAAAATGAGTTTTTTTTATTCATCTCTCTAGGGATATTTACGGGTCGGGTCGGATCGGGTTTGGCTAAACTTATCACCCAACCCATGTAGAATTTTATGGAATGGGTTGGATTAGGTTTATGGATTGGGTTGGATTGGGTCTATGCAATTTTTTTATAAACCCAACCCAAATCAATTCTATCATAATGAGATAAGTTGGATTGGGTTAACGTGTCTAAATATTTTTAAAATACTTTTTATTTTATAAAAAAAATTTAGTGCAATAATTTTTTTTTTACTTGAAGCTGTGTAAGTATATAATGACTAAATACACTAAAAAAATTAAATTATGATAATATTTGACTAATAAAATTAATGACTTCAATGCTAATATTATATTTTTATTTTAGATAAAATAAAGTATTGAATTAACATAGAAAAACATAAACAAAATGAAGACAAATAAAAATAACTTAAAAAATAAAAAATCATGAATGCTTTTTAATAAACTATATATAAGCTAAAATGTGTTTTGCATTAAATAATTAATTTATATATAATAATAAATTTAATTATATGATATATATTAGATCCGATTAAAAAAATTATAATTCATTATCCAATCCATTTGTAATTCAGTCTTAATTAGATTCAATCGAATTTGATTCAAACAATTAAAAAATTAAATCCAATATCAGTTTAAATCGAATTAAATCACGGATAAATCCGTATGAATTAAACATTTAAACCCAATTAATGTACCCTTGTACTCCATTACTCCAATAACCAATAGACGTACTCAAGAGTACACTTATAATAATTGAACATAATTGATACCACTATAATTATTTTAATTAAGATAAATTTTAATTTAGTCCACGTGAATTCCAACCAATCCATTTCTTAATTTCTAACCTCAATTTTGAATGAAATCACTAAACTAGTACTAGTTGAAAACAAACTAAATTTATCCTTTCCCAACTTAGGAAAAGAAAAAAAAAGTTTGGCATAAAAAATGCACACATACAGTTCGGTAAGGACACGAAATCACTAACACAAATCCGATAACCTTTTACCAGAAGAATAAAGCAGTAGTATTGATGTGCCAACCAATACTGAGAAGCATGGTCGGATTTTTCTCTAACGTGGCACATAATAAAATCTACTAGTCTAGTCAAGGATCAAGCATTTTTTCATATATAATAACAAAAACATTTTTTCATTTTTCACCTTCATTCATATCTACCACTTGGCCAACATGGACCATCATCTAAGACTTATTCTCCTACTCTTCCTGTTTCTACCCACCACCTGCTTCTCTTTCTCATTTCAAACTCCTTCAAGCAATAATGAATTCTCGAATCAAAGTTCTTCTCTGAAGCAGCAGATTCTGGAGCTAGCTAATAGTCCCAGAACGGTGAAATGGATGAAGAGAATAAGGAGGGAAATCCATGAGCACCCAGAACTTGCATATGAAGAGTTCAGAACAAGTGCTATCATAAGGCGTGAGCTTGACCTGTTGGGTGTTGGTTACAAGTGGCCTGTGGCTGGGACTGGTGTGGTGGCAAAAATTGGTTCTGGGTCTCCTCCTTTTGTTGCTCTTAGAGCAGACATGGATGCTTTGCCAATTCAGGTTTGTCACAATTTTAAAAACCAAACACAGTCTTATGTTATGTTACTTTTTTATGTGAAGGTCTATTTTGTTCTTTGTTTCAAGCTTGTCTCCGTTGATGCTACATGGACACATGTGTTGGACATCATTAGTATGTCTGCATGGTCCTGTTAGTGGGTATGAAGTTCTGGCTGGTTTTAGTTTTACCGATTGGTTTTGTAATTATTTTTTTGTTAGAATAGGAAAGGATCCTAAAAAACTAGTTATTTCTTCTGGGTGGAGATAAATTGTAAAAGAAAGGGAAAAGAAGTTACTTTGATGTTCAATTGTGTTTATGATCCTCTTGACTTGGGTATTGGTGTGCGTTTGAATCGGAGAAGTACATGCAGCGGGTTATTTTACTGTTCCAAAATAAAACAGGAAACAGAATGGCTCATGAATTAATTTTTGAAGAGGTTGTTGGTCATGTAATTGAGAATCGTTTTGAGAAGTGGAAAAAGAAAAATGTGGCAAGATTATTATTATTGAAGTCTGCTAAGTAAAACCTGGAGTACTGTTTTTGTATTGGAAAGTTGTAGCCATAATTTTAATTTAAGATCTGTACTGAAATCCTCACCGTATTCCATCAATGTTCTGAAGGGTGAAATCAGTTAATTTCCTTTCACAGCTTCTAAAGAAATTTTATTATTATTATTATTATTATTATTATTATTATTATTATTAAGTAGCACCCTCTTACTCCTCCTACACTACTCTAGCTTTGCTCAGATTTCTAATCTCTTGTTTATTTATATTGCAAGCGACCCATTTGAGATTAAATGAGATAAAAGAATTTGATCATTTGATGTTAGTATATCCCATTGCAATACTTTCTACATTTTTACTAAGCTTAGAATGGGGGCATAACATTCTTTACCAATGCTCTAATCTCCTAGGACAATTTTGGCAAGTAATTGATGGTTAGATTGACATATATGCCTGCCAACAGGAAATGGTTGATTGGGATCATAAGAGCAAAGTAGATGGAAAAATGCATGCTTGCGCACACGATGCACATGTTGCCATGCTACTTGGGGCTGCAAAGATACTGCAAGAAATGCAAGACATGTTACAGGTAAAGTGGAATTGGAAAATTAACATTAAGAATTTAGGATATATCATATGTCTTTCTTCCTTTAAAAACTTTTTCCTTCCCATTTTGCAGACTACTGTTGTTCTAATATTCCAACCAGCTGAGGAAAGAGGCACAGGTGCAAAAGACATGATCCAAGAACAGGTGCTTCAAGATGTTGGGGCTATTCTTGGATTGCACTTAGGAGCAGCGTATCCCACAGGTGTCGTTGCATCACGGCCAGGAGAATTTTTAGCCGGGTGTGGAAGCTTCAAAGCAAAGATCAATGGAAAAGGGGGGTTAGCAGGAGTTCCCCATCATTGTTTTGATCCAGTTTTGGCTGCTTCAACGTCAGTGATCAGCTTGCAAAACATTGTTTCAAGGGAGGCTGATCCTTTAGATTCTCAGGTGGAGTCAAATTCTCAAATTCAATAGTATAAAAAAACATTGCAAGATGAAACTTTTGGCGCATTAATTAGTATGTATGAGTATGCCTGATTCTCTTTGTGGTTTGTTAGTTCTACAAATCTTTACACAAAGATCTTAATTTGGCAGGTGCTTTCTGTGGCCATGATCCATGCAGGGTCTGCTCATGACATAATCCCTGATTCAGCTACATTTGGAGGTACTTATAGAGCATTCAGCAAAAAGAGCTTCTATGGACTGAGGAAAAGAATAGAAGAGGTAAATGTCTTGTCTGGTTACGACCACTCCATATTGTTTTATTGAGCTGTTGAATTGAATATGTACCCATTAAGTGGGTGTGTTTAGATTCACATTGAGTTACCAAAAGCATGTTAAGTTACTGGTTAACATGAATTTAGATGAAAATTCACAATTTCACATGATTGATTTCATGTTGAGAAATTAATTTTGAAGTGAAACAAGTTTTGGTGGATTTTATGTAGGATCCAAATTTTTTTATTGAGTTTTCTTACTAACTTGCTTCTAGAATAAAACAACATCCAAACATAAATCACATCACTTGAAATTCAATTTTGTTCATAATTAATTTTGCAAATGCTCCCCCAAATGCACACTAAATCTTAAAGGGGCCACCTATGCACTTTACTTTCTTCCTGAGCTTTGCTGATAAAAGGAAAAACGTAACTTTCTTCCTAAGCTTGCCCTGTAGATATGAGCTCACACTATAGAAAGAGATTGCTCAAAGTGGATTTGCATTTGTTTGTAACTTCTTTTGAGCAGGTTATTAAAGGGCAGGCTGAAGTACATAGGTGCTCTGGAGAGGTTGAGTTCTTTGGCAATGAACATCCCACAATCCCTCCAACCACAAATGATGTGAGAATATACCAACTAGCACGGCTAGTGTCTAGCAAGATTGTTGGAGAAGATAACATAGAATTAGCACCCCTCTTCACAGGGAGTGAAGATTTTGCATTTTACTTGGAAAAGGTACCCGGGTCATTCGTTCTAGTGGGTACAAGAAATGAGAAGAGTGGATCCATACATCCTGCTCATAGTCCTTACTTTTTCATTGATGAAGATGTGCTTCCCATCGGGGCTGCAATACATGCAGCATTTGCTCTTTCATTCAATTCATATTCAACAAATTCATTCCTTTTGTAATACATATCTACCACTTGTAATTCAACAAATTCTTTGGCTTAAGATGTTAGGAATTTTATAATTCATAATTAATTAATTAATGCGGGTTATATATTATAT